>NW_004949103.1:14983881-15016374 GCF_000317375.1 Microtus ochrogaster
CTCCTCCTCCTCCTCCCCCTTTTCCTCCTCTCCCTCCTCCTCCTCCTCTTCCCCCTCCTCCTTGTCCTCCTCCTCCTGTTAAATGAGACTATGAAAAGTGAAAGGGATAGGGCCTTTCCTTCAAATGCCCAGGAAAACAAACAAACAGAGTTTCTGACTCAGATGCTATTGAGGGAATGAAGAGTGAGCAAAGTTCCTATCCTGTGTCCTGACCTACATACTGGAGTCACGGAAGCATGTACTAATTAGAACATAATTTAAAAGCCTTGGTCCTAATGTGAGAGCTAAAGTGACATTTTAAGTTTTAATTATGATGCCATAATGGTGCAGGACAATTGTATTTTACCAATTATGTTTTAAATAAATGTTGATTGGCCAGTAGCCAGGCAGGAAGTAAAGGCTGGACAACCAGATAGGAAGTAGAGGCAGGGCAATGAGAACAGGAGAATTCTAGGAAGGAGGAAGCCCATTCCTTCACAGTCCTGTCCAGACACTGAAGAAGCAGGATGTGACCTGCCCCACTGGAAAAGGTACTGATCCATGTGGCTAACATAGATAAGAATAATGGGTTAATATAAGTTATAAGAGCTAATACGAAGCCTGAGCTAATGGGCCAATCAGTTTATAACTTATGGAGACCTCTGTGTGATTTTCTTTGGGATTTACCGGCAGCGGGTACCGGGCAGGACAGAAACCCCCAACAAGCAGGCCCTCATGTTACACCATAGAAATCCATGAAATAAAAATGCCTCTGACCTGCCAGCCCCTTCCCCAAAAATAGGTAGTTCTGAAATGCTGGAGGCTGTTGTTTATAGGAGATAACAAGCCACATGCTTCCACAGGTTTGTCTGACCTGACCCATCTACACATGCTTAATCACGTGTGGGTGTGATGTTCACAGGCAGGAAATGTCAGGATGTATACTTGCCCTTGACTGGACCAGATGGGAAATGTGATTTGTGGGTCCTTCAAAACTAATAATTTGTGGCCAATTTTGTGGAAACCCAGAGAATGACCTGGCCAGAGTCCATTGATCTGGCCAGTATTTAATTCAAGCTTGCTTCACATTTGACTTTAAACTGTGGTAGTGGTCTTATTCTCTCAACCTGTTCGGATTAACACCAGAGAGTAGAGTGAGGAAGTTGGGCTACCTAAACTTGGAGTGCTGTGACAGCCACAGCAGGGCCCTGTCATTTCCTTGTATTGAGGGACAGAATGTAGGGAAGTGTGGTATGATTTCAGACAGAGAAGGGAAGGTTTGCATTCTTACGCCAAGTCTTGAGGCAGAGTGCGGGCATTTTAAGAGAGTCTTTTCTCCCTTACATGGAGGCCATGGTGGAGGCATCTGGAACGAGTTTAGTACAAGGCCTCCGATGAAGAGACTTCAGAATGAGTGTGCAAGGGACAGAATTGCAATACGTACAAAACATGGGCCTGAGTCCTTGTCTGCAGCTCCCTTCAGAGAGGGCCTACCATTCAATGCAAGTCCAGCATGGGATGGCACCAGAAACTGTGCAGAGCTCCTTTGGGGATGCCACATATTACTGAGAATTTTAAGACATACCCTCTGTGGGTTCTTAGTCTTGTTAATAGAAGAATTTAAGAGTGAAGTAAAAGGGAAGACAGTTTTATTAGCTATTAGGTAAACATAGCTGCAAATCTTGGCAGCTGCCTGGAGAAAGGGGAATGAGAGAGAGAAAACTATGATGCTTTGAGGTATCATGGAGGTTTGGCCGGTAGCCATATGACAAAAGGGAGAGAGGGTGCACCAGAGAAAGAGTTTAGGTCTAAGAGGCACACAGTTCTACAGATCCTGGACTGTGATATAGCAACCAGCTGCTCTAGGATGTGGCCAAAATCTCAAGCCCCCACCACGATTCCAATGCCCCAGGTCAGCTAGAAACAGTTTTGCGTACTCAGTACCCCCATCCTCGTCAGACCTGCTATCTCCTTTAATTTCCCTACCTTTTTTATGTCTTATTTATTTATTTATTTATTTATTTATTTATTTATTTATTTATTTATTTATTCATTTGGTTTTCCAAGACAGGGTTTTCTCTGTAGCTTTAGATCCTGTCCTAGATTACTGGAACTAGCTCTTCTAGACCATGCTGGCCTCCCCACCTTCTTATAATAAGCAGAAGGTGGGAATGTTAGTATTCAGGCATTATGCTGGCCCCCTGTCACCTGGCAGGATGCACTCAGGCAGTTCCCTGCTCAGCCCAGGGTCCTATGGCTGCTAAGTCACTATGTCCCCATTTAAGAGACATGTCAAGCCCCACAGCCATTGAGAGACAGATGGCAGGTGAGAGACGGACTGCCGTGCAGACCTTGCTCATGTGGAGGAATTTTATTGATAGAAAAGGAATGGGAAAAGCGGGGAGGGGAGGGGAAAGGAATAGGAAAAGAGAAGAGAGAGAGGGAGCGAGGGAGGGAGACAGATAGAAACGTAGAGAGACACTGGTGGCACAATGACCTCCCTCTCTCTTCAGAAGAGCGGTGGGAAAGAATGAGCAGGTATGGGCGGAGCTTGTCTATCTTGGGCCGTTTCATGACGACAGGAAAAAAAGAAGCATACTTGGGCTTTTGGCAGCATCTAAAAGAAAGAGACAGAAAATGAATAAGAGGAAAAAGTCACACCTTTCTGAGTTAGAACTCCAAAGGGCAGACCAGTTTAACAGCGTCTCATGACAGCTCTGTAGTTACTCTACTAGAGGCAGGCTTTCTGGGAAGGAAAAGTACGTTATCTCATTAAAGGACAATCATTCCTCTAGTCTCTTTAGCATGGCTTAAGGCTAGTCTGCCTTGCTGAGGTAATTGACCAGCCCTAGGGAATTAACTCTGTTTCCTGCTGCTTGGAATGTCAGGTTTCCACCCAGGCTAAAGGTAGATTCCTTTCTCTGGTCCTAGAGAAATGGCTTTCTCTTAATGGACCTCGGATGTCACTATAAGCAGGAGGGCAGTTTTCTCCATGTGTGGTCTGCTAGCCATGAAATCGCCTGTAGTCAAGCCTGAAAAAACACACATGTTTAGGTCTACTCCTTAGAGGGAAAGCCGCACTATTTTATAATTTTTCAAACATTGAGAATTTTCCTGAATGTTTTCCCACCATTGTATAGCTAGGGCAAGAAATCTGGATTAAATTATCCATTGGTTGAACAGGCCTGCATTTAAGGAATTCACTTTTCCTGGCAGAAACTCCTTGAGTTCAAAGACTTTTAAATAGGATGCAATTTACAGGAGAAAGGGAAACTCCACAGAGAATATTCAAGTGAAACCCAGCTATTCCTATGTAACCAAACTCTCAAATTGAAAGATCTCAGACAATCAGGACCTAGAGTTCTGTATTCTTTAGACAGCCATGTAACTCCTTTATAGATGATTGCATTTCTACTAAATAATGTAACATCTTTGGATCCTCAGTGTTTACTGCATACTATTATCCAATTCTCAAATTTTACGTGACATCTTTAATACTTTCAAATGTCTCGTTGGGGTTTGTCTACTCGTGATGATAAATTATACCTCCTTCCATACCTTAATGAATGCCACATTTTCTCAGCTTTCCTCAGGGTCTAGACTTAAGGCTTGCTAGACAAATCGGATTTTGTTGTTGCTGCTGCTGTTTTCCTCCATTAAAGACAGGGTCTTACTGTGTAATCCTGGCTGGATGGTTTGGAACTTTCTATGTAGACCAGACTGGCCTCGAACTCAGATCATCAAGCCTCTGCATCCTGAGTGCTGGGATTTTAGATACGCACAGCCACACCCAGCTCACTAAACAAATCTGAAAAGGAACTGGATTCATTGGACATGCTGGTCAGTAATCTTCCATCTCATTAACACTTTAAAAGGCCTTGCTTCTACCCAGTGTCAGAGACACAGCTCAGATACCAATTGTTCAACCAAAAATAAACAAATAAATAACATGTATCAACAGATGAAAAAGAATTGAAGGAAGAAAAAAAGGCTTTCAAATCTGATGATTTAAAGTGGGGTTTGGGAGTGAACTTGGATATTTCCAACCCTTGTTTTGTTATAATGTTTTTTCTCTTGCAATACAGTTTGTAATGAGTGTTGCTGAATAACAGATCCTGTAGGCCATTGGCATGGACTGAGTTCTAGGCCCAAATACCAAGACAAAATGTTGCTCAGGTTGAAGTCCCACTTCAATAACATGCCAAAACTATATTGTTTACCTGATCTCAGAAATCAAGAAAGAAAGACCCAAATAACCATATCCCTGAGCAGGTCAGCTTTTGACAAGAAGCTAGAGATGCCTTTCTGCTTCACGTTCATAGGAAAGGAAGCTTTAAGAGGACCAATCTGCTTTATTTTCCTCGTGTCTGCTTCCCTCAGCTTCCTTGTGCCTTTGAAGCCAAACTCCTTTGCTTAACTAACGAGCACTGATGATATAAGTTCTTGTCAATTCTAAAGCTATAAGTCAACCCAATTAACATTTTAAATCTGTGTATTGTTTAGAAATTACCTGTGACCATGTAAAAACACAACTCTCACATCAAAGAAAAGAGTTTGTGAGTCAAATATAAATGACTACTGATAGATAGTGTAGGTGTTGGGATCCCTGGAGCTTTTTTTATTGCCTGCTTTTCAGCTGACTGAGAGTCCACTTGTTCAGCTCTGACAATCTGCACTGACCTGGTATCTCCCTAACCTTGAAACTGTATGGGTTGAGGATGCTGTCTTACACTCTGAACATATTTGGTCATTTCCATAATTATAGCACTTTCTATACAACTGGACATTGACCCCTGTCTGTACCTTGGTCCTGGTCCCTGGGCCTAGCTGTGGGTTCCAAAATGTCTGTACTAAAAGACATTCCTTTAGCCTATTTTGGGGCCTAACTTAAAGGCTTTCTGTTATGATTTCAGCCAAACCAACATGGCTGACACTTCCGGGTTCCAGGGCTACGCATGTGTGCACAAGCCCTCAGGCATGATCCTCCTGTGGCATGGTTGCATCACTTACGTACGACACAGCTACGTGAGACCTTGCATGCATGCATGAGCTCTGTCATCTGCATATGACGTAGCCACATCATTCCCCTGTATGCTTGCACCAGGCAACCTTTAAAAGCTGGAGACGGCATTTTCAGCTCTCTCTATGCTCAGCGACTTCACCAGACCTGTACACCCCGACCCCAATAAACTTCTAAGCGGGTTTGTTGCATGTTTCATGTTTTCTTCTCACTCGCACCAGGTAATTTTACTCTCCACTTAGGAGAATCGAACCTGGTCACTCTCCTTCATCTTTCAGTGCAAAACTGGTCTACATATACACTGAGATAATGACCATTGATGGCCCAAATTTGAAATTTTCAATTTCTAATACCTAAACTGATTTAGGCAACTTCATAAGAAGGAACGGCAGCATGGTCCAAGGTGCCCTTCCCCATTAAACTTACAGTTTACTTTAAATCTTATAACTAGACCAGAGCCAGAATGCCTGCCACTTTTTCTACTGGGCCTCCAAACTTGTATTTATTCCTTAGACAGCCCAGATCTTGCCTTATGTCTCTTTTGCCTTATGCTTTTTTTTGCCTGCTTGTGGTTCTGCCTCTCCTAACCTGGCAAATCCTGTTTGTATCTTTAACAGCTAAGACATAAACACATTTCAGGTTGCTGGCTCCATTTGCAGACACACACAAATTAATTATGGATATGTAGATCACTGGTCAATATTACAGAATCAAATGTCTTTTAGGTGTGAATAATACTGAAAAATTGTTTTATGTTAATCTACTTTCCGAGAAGGCTGGCTCTTGCACTGTTGAATATTATTTTAACGGAGAAAAGATGTGTTACATTTGTTTATGCTGCATCTATTTAATTATGTAAAGATGTGTTGCATTTGTTTCACCTTGTTTGTCTAAGGCACCTGATTGGTCTAATAAAAAGCTGATCAGCCAGTAGCTAGACAGAAGAGGCATAGGCAGGGCTGGCTGGCAAAGGGAATTTGAGGAAAATTCTAGGTTCAAGAAGAAGAGAACATGGAGAAAGAGAGGGGTGGATGACTCCCTGGGCAGAATCCAGGCAGCTGCCAGCCCGACGTTGAGACAGCAAGAAAGTAAGATATATATAGAAAGAACAAAAGGTAAAAGGACCCAAGGTAAAAGATAAGTAAAAACAGGTTAAACTAAAAGAGTTATCCTGACATGAGCCTAAGCTAGGCTAAGCAGTCAAAATTAATCATCATCATCATCATCATCTAATAAAACTACTAGTAATAATCTAATAAAACTAACAATAATAGTAATGACTACTGTGTCATGATTTGGAAACTGTTGATGACCCAAAAGAAAAAGCCTGCTACAGTCTCTGGAGTTAGATGTTGGCCCATTTTCCTCAGACTCAAGTAAGTTTGAAAGTTTCTTCTAATGTCTCTCTCCTGGATGAGGCCAGCCACCTGAGTCTATGACAGAGAGAAAGAGAAAAACAACAGCTCAGGAAAAGACTCTGCACTTTAGCACTAAGAAACTATTTCCCATGGGACTAGAAATGGCAAGGTAATGTAGGAGTCCCCCTCTGTATGCTGTGAATACTATTGGTTAACAAAGAAGCTTCATTGGGCCTATTGCAGTGAAGAATAGGGCAAGGCAGGAATTCCAAGCAGACAGAGGAGGAGAGAGTAGGCAGAGTCAAAAGGATACCGTGTAGTCACCAGAGGAGAAAGGTATCCACGCTAGTACCTGTAATCCGCAAGCCTCATAGAAAAAAATTAAATAATAAAAATGGATTAATTTCAGATATAAGAGCTAGCTATTGGCCAAACAGCATTGCAATTAATATAGTTTCTGTGTGATTATTTTGGTCTGGACATCTGGGAAATGAATGGAAAGCCTCCACCTACAGAACTGGTGCACCAATGTGGGCCAACTTCATCCACATTAAACCTGAGAGAGCTTGGGTTTTTGGTGGAATGGAAGAATAGATATTTATAATTATAGTTTCCCTTAGTTATGATAAAAGATAAAGTAGATAAAAATATTGTAACTATAATTCTTACTTCATAACTGTTTTGTTGCATGTAATTTTACTATGTTAAAGTTAAAACGTTCCTTTTTATTTACACAGAAAAGGGAAAGTGATGCGGGATTCCCCTCTGTATGCTGTGAATGTCAATAGTTAATAAAAAAGCTGCCTTGAGCCTATAGCAACACAGAATAGGGCAAGGTTGGAATTCCAAGTAAAGGAGGAGAAAGTAGGCAGAGTCAAAAGGATACCATGTCGCAGCTGGAGGAGAAAGGTGTCTGGGTGCTGGTACCAGTAAACCACGAACGTTGGGGTAAAATATATAATAATAGGAATGGGTAATTTAAGATGTAAGAGCTAGCTAGAAATATGCTTAAGCTATTGGTCAAACAGTATTGCAATTAATGTAGTTTCTGTGTGATTCTTTCAGGTTTGGGCAGTTGGGAAATGAATGAGCAGCCTCCACCTACAGCAAGGTGTTTAACATTCAGAAGTCTTCCCCCTTTTTCCATCTTTGCTAAGTTTAAAGAAAGAACATGCCATGTGACTTCATAGTCATCTTGATGTATGTGACCATGTGTTATAAGTCTAAGGCAGCACTCATAAAACAACCCATTAGCCCTCTGCTTATCATTGTATTTCCCTTTTTGTAGATGAGAGTTGCAACACAAGGCTTCCAAGATGGCATGTTTTGAAACAAAATTATCTAAAAATACAACTGGTGTTTTGTAAAACTACATTATAAAAAGACAAGAAAAATGAAGTTTCTAGTCTCTTTGTAGACTGTTTTTTATTGTTTAAAGTTTATTTTGATACTAAATATCAGGATAACTAAATGTTAGGGTTTTGTGGCAATTAGAGGGCCAAGGAATGCCACAAAGTCACACCATGCACCTACCTCAGGAGAGAGATTTATGTTGTATATAAAGGCTACCTTTAATCAAGGATGGAGAAAAAAAAATGGGCCGGGTCTTGACACAAAGCACAGGCTTTATAACGGGATACAGCGCATGCACACATGGAGAATATGCGACTCATGGCAACAGGAGAGATGTGTTGGGATGGTGATGATATGGCTGCTGGTGCTAGGTCACTGAGGGCAGACTGGGAGAGCACCTGGTTCTAGAATGTGAGTGGTTCTCAGTTTACCGACACAAGGATTTTTAATTGAAGAATTACAATTTTTAATGCTCACACAGGGATAAAATTGTAATGTTCTAATTTACAAAAGCAGTTACTAACTTATTGTAAACTGTTAATGTTAATTAAGATATACAAGTTAATGGACAGTGTATAAATGTAATTTATTTATAGAGATAAGCTTAGAGGGAAAGATCAATTCGTATCTCCTAGTATATACCTTCTGAATAATATAAACTAGTATTCAAAATCATGTGTATTTTAAAACTGGCTATAAAAGAGTGAATTCTTGAGTAAAACAGGTTAAATTTATAATACACTTACACGGCAGGAAACTTCCATGGATGGGGCACAAGTTCCTCATCATCCTCCTGGAGTACTTTGTGTGTTAGTCTCATTACAGGACAAAAATGCATGGGAAATAAGACCTACCAGATGTTTGCTGCTTTTTGTCTCCAGCTGCATAGGTCTGACCAGATCTAGCTATGAAAGCCTGACCTACTCCAGCCATGTATGTGAAACAGAAAAACAAAGCAAAAACCCCAGCTCCTAAATATCTAAAGATGAATTTTCCCTCACGTCTCATGTGACAGGGTCATGGGTTCCCTTGCCCAATCGAGGACCTCAGAATCTGTACCTACATCCTAAATGTCTCAAACAACAGAGAGGCAGACAGCAATTGCCTGCCTGATGTCTCCTGAACTGATAAATGAGGATTCTGTAAACAGGGGAACCCTGGACCTAAGTCTCCCACCAGACTGGTATGAGACCTGCATCCTAGTTAAGCTGGTCATACCCTCTGCTCCAACATTCAGTTCTTCCTCTTAGAAAAAGCTAAATTTCAGGGTCTATACCCTAACACCCAAGTTCCTCATTAGAGAATACTAGACACTCTGCCACCAAACAAACAGCTTTAGAAAGTTATTGAGAATATCCAAGAAGTATCTTTAATATAATCTATTCTCTACTTGGATAGGAAGCTTCAGGACCAGCGCCTGCACTCATACCTTAAAGCCTACAAAGAATATATGGTTTTGGCAGTGATGTTTGTGGATATTCTCTAAAAAATTTTCAAAATGCAGCATAATTTAGTTTGGTTATCTGGCTTTACAAATTATGCCTCTAAACAACCAATCTATTTTTAAGTAGAATGATGTTAAGAAACATGCTGCCAGTATGTGGTGACCTCGAGATTTGTCCATCAGCAGGAAGAGCAAAGAGTTAGTGTTGGCCTTCTTTGTTAATTCAGTCCATGCTACATGTAAATTATTTGTCACAGATTTGACATAACTGACTGCTTTCATCTTTCGTCTGCTGGTTGAGTGTACAGAATGAAATTGTGGAGATTTTTAAAAGGTTCTGTTAATAGATTTAAGTAGAAAAATAACTTTGTAAAGTGAATTCATTTACTCTTGACAAGGTAGACACTGTCTCTGGGAGCACATTTTTTAAATTAGAAATGAAATCATTTCAGGGAATGCGATTTAGAATGAAATTGTCTCTTCTGGGAACATAGGCATGGCAATTTAATGTTGACAAAGTCTGTATTAAGTAAATCATGTTTTCAAATAATATTGACTTATCAAATTGTTTCTAACCAAAAATTTTGTTTTACTTAAGATACTCCTTTTTGTTCATTATATAATAGCTGATAGTGTTAATATTTAAAACACATCAAAAAGTTTGCCATATGAGAAAACACTGTGTCTTCAGATTCCTTCCTCAGATGTCAGTTTTGGCTGACATCTTTTACACTGCTTCCAGGTGCTCGTTCCTTATGCAGAAGTATCACATAAATGATCAACTAACTACAGTCGCCTTACCCTGTGACAGGGCTATGGTACATGGCCCAGCCAGTTGTACAATTGCATGTAACTTATGTTAATTCTGATGTAGTTTTCCTTGCTTGACTTTATCTCTTAATGTTGCCCACAAAGTTGTCCAGTGTTTACCTCCTGACTTATGTTCTGGATCTTTCCAAACTAATAAGTTTTATCATGTTCCCATAGATGGTCCCTTTTCTGAGGCTCTCCAACCTGACTCATCAACCAGATGTTAACTCAGAGAGTTACTGGGAGAACTATGCTCCCAAACCCCTATGCACAGTTCATGTAACCTCTAAAAGGCGATTCATAGGCCATGGGGCATC
This sequence comes from Microtus ochrogaster, assembly GCF_000317375.1. Taxonomy (NCBI): domain Eukaryota; kingdom Metazoa; phylum Chordata; class Mammalia; order Rodentia; family Cricetidae; genus Microtus; species Microtus ochrogaster. The sequence continues at coordinate 14,994,163 of NW_004949103.1, forward strand.
TAATCCATCCCTCTTCTTGTTTTGGGGACAGAACTAAAACAGCTTTGCCGAAGCCTTCTTTTTTTGCATAAACTAACCTCTCTATCTCCTCAGCTCAGGTTGCATAACATCCTTTGAGACCTTGACTCCTGCAGTACTCTACAGTTAAAAAGGGCTAGATCTGATTGCTGCTAAAGATGGGATTTGTGCCCTCTATGAATGATGCTGCACACACAGCAGGTTGTGTAAAATGGGGCCTAGAAAAAGGATCCCGAAAAACATTCAATGGCATACTTTCTGGTATGTTTAGTTTTCTGGGTCTCTTCCACTCTGGCTCCTCCCCATGATCACATTTTCCTCTTTATTATCCTCATTTTTTTTTTTACCCTGTGTTTTAAATGTTTTCCTTACTGAACTCCCCCATAACCCAAAACGGGTCCCACATAAGCTCTCCCAATGGATCTCACCCTATAATAGCTCCATTTGTTGCTGATACATCTCCAAAAAGACCTTTTCAATGCTGTGGAGAAATTGGCCAGATACAGTTTTACATTAGTTCTCTGTTTTCTCTTGTCCCCGCCCTGCATTTGATGCTTTGTAACTTGCTGTTGCTTTGGCTAGCTCATTTTGTTGCAACAGTCCTGGCAATGGGACCAATTACTTCTTTCCTGAATCAACTCTATGCCTGCTTTCTCCCTCTTCTGCTCCTCCTCCTCCCCCAACCTTCCTAGAAAATCTCTCAGTTCTACTCTGTAACCAAATAAGCTGCTTACAACTCTCTAATAATTCACTTCCAAGTCTCTTTATCAATATAGGATGGTAATTTCTTGATTCATTGCAGCCAATCATATTTAGATTTCCGCTCTGCACTGAGGACCCTTTTTCAACCGACCCAGAAATACTCCCAAAGACTCTCCTCAGCGCTATAACACCCTGCCCCTGTATTTTTCATATGCCCTCAGGGTGAGTAATGATCATTTTTTTGCTGAAGGACTAATGATCATTTTTTTTTTGCTGAAGGACTACACTTCCCAGCTTCCCCTGTGGACTATGGAAGGCATTCCCACACATTTCGGCCCTGATAAGAGGCCACATCCCATCTTCTCTTGTTGGTATTTTGGCCATCCATACATGTGATGAAGTTGCCCCCTCACCATGAATAAATATTGATGGGAACATTAGCTATGCCAGATATTTTAAAGCAAAGATATCTCTGTTAGGGTCTCAGATGCTATCAGATGACATTCTCAGCTTTTCACTGGTGAAAGCTACTGGTCTCCAAAGTGTATGCATCAAAAACATTGGGTGAAATACAGAGGTGAGCAGGTGAATGACTATTAAGGAGGTGAAGTGCAGCCCATATTAGTTTGGCTATGTCCCTACACAGTTCCAAGTCTCCCACAATCATGGGTGTCTGCCCTGTGATTCAGCCTTGGAGAGTCTTTCTGGAAATTTCAGATCACACAAATGATGCTGTATTCTTCTTCAGTGTGTTTCTGCTGTATAGAGCCACTTGGAATGCAGAAAATTGACTAAACTGAGTGACGTAGAACAAGGGGTTACAGAGTGTCCCGGTGGGCTTCTCTCTGTGATTCTTACAATGTGTACTAATAAAATGTTTTTCCCTTTTTTTAAATAAAAATACTTTATTTTACATGTCTGAGTGTCTTGTTAGCATGTATGTTTGTGTACCACATGTGTACAGTGCCCACAAAAGCCAGAGGAGTCCATAGATGTCTAGAAATTGGATGTACAGATGCCTGTGGACTTCCATTTGGGTGCTGGGAATTGATTGAATCTGGGTCCTCTTCAAGATTAGCCTTAACCCTGGGACCATCTCTCCAGCCCTAGAATTAAATTGTTCTTCAAATAATATTTTCCTACAAATTTTTTGGGGGGATTAGGATTTGTTAGTTTTCTTGCTTTTTAAGACAGCCTTTCTCTGTATAGTTGTGGCTATTTTGGATCTCTCTCTGTAGAAAAGGCTGACTCAAACTCAGAGGTCTGCCTGCCTATGCCTTCCAAATGCTGGGATTAAAGGCATGTCCAATCATCTCCCAGCCAGTGTTTTTCTGCAAAGTTCTAAAGTTACATAATAAATTTGCCTCTGGACTGTGAAAAACAAATCATAGGCCAGCTAACTGCTAAGAGGCTCGGCCTGCAGATTTTACAGGAACTTGTCCAGGTTTCGCTCAGCTCCCTGGTCGTAGCGATCTTCACAGAATGAATAAAAGGAGACACAAAGCATTGTCTTGAAGAGAGGCAGAGGTTATTGCAGGATAACATGAGGCTCTTTCTAGAGTAAGAGTTGGTGATGGCTAAAGAGCAGAGAATGGTCAGAGGTGCAATTGCGGAAGAAAAAAATCCCATGACCAAAGACACCATTATGTAGGAAAATTCTCACAGGCTGAGTGGACAATGCGCAGTGCCAAGGGAGACTATTGTATTCGGCAAACTCTTGAGGGGTAAGAGAAGACAATGCTTAAAGGGACCATTATACCTCCATGTTAGGTAGGCTTTACACTTGTCTTAAAGTCCCTATGAGAGATAGCTTTGCTGAGGGGCAATTTCCTGTTCAGTTGATTGACAGGACCATTTGGATTAGCTCCTAGGGGAAAAAGATGGTGTCTTTGTTCTCTACTGGAGAGCTCACTGATACACAGTAATCTTATAGTCTTCCCAGCACCTTAGAACATCACATCTCCACACAGGATAGAGATACAGTTCAGATCTTATTCTTCTGACCGGAAATCATGTAACAAAAAGACAGATGAGAATTAACAGAAAAAAAATTCTATAAAAAGAGCCATGGTTTTCCGGGAAAAAGTAGCTGGCCCTTAATTGGCATTTTACAAAAGCCCTGCTACCTCCAATTCATTTCTTTGTCTAATCTGTGTCCATCTTTTCATACTTTAAATTTTAAGGAGCATGAAGTTGGGGAGATAGTTCAGTGAGTAAGAGTTCTTGGGTAAGCAGCAGGACCTGAGTTCAAATTCTTTATATATATGCAAATATAGGCAGATCCTGAGAACTCACTAGGTAGCCATCCTGACCAAGAAGGCAAGCTTCCTGTTTAGTGAGAGATTTTGTCTCAAGGCTATAAGGAAGAGAGGAATCAAGGAAGACACCCAACATCCTCGTTTGACTTCTGGACTGCTGCCCTCCCCACCACACACTCACATGAAGAAATTAGGAATAAATATCAGGGAGAGACAACTATCACATTTATCTGTCTACCACCATTTTACATTGACAGCATTATTGCGTTATTGTATTGCACATAGTATAGGAGGGTCCACTGCCAGGGACCTTCAAGTCTGTTAAATTTTAACTAGTTGCCTAACACAATGGTCATAAACAGAGAGCAAAAGCAGTGTTTTTTTTTTTAAGATTGTAATTACATCATTTCCTCCCTACAAGCACTTCCATACACTTCTCCTTGCCCTCTTTCATGTTCAAGGTCTCTTTTTTCATTAACTGTTGCTATATGCATATATCCACATGTATACACACATGTATTTTTAAATATAACCTGCTCAGTCTATATATTGTTACTCATATGTATGTTTGTAGGGCTGACCATTTGGTTATTGGTTAACCAATTTGTGTCCTTTCTCTCTCTTTCTTTAACCATGCTGGGAGTCAAACCACTGCCTCAGCTACTCTAGACAAGTTCACTATCACTCAGCTATATCCCCAAACCAAAGTTCTTCTCTAAAACCTGGCCTAATAGTAAAGATGCTAGTGTTCAGTATAGAAGAACATGGGTGGGAGGAAGGGGAGGTATGGATCAGAACTGCATGACTCCTGGGTGGGTAGTAGCATACTTAACACATATTTAAGTGTTAAAAGCAAAACAATGCAAGAAAGATCCAGAATTTTTTTTTGTGTGTGTGAGCGTGTGTGCTTTTCAAAACAGGGTTTCTATGTGTAGTTTTGGCACCTGTTCTGGAACTAGCTCTTCTAGACTAGGCTGGCCTCGAACTCACAGAGGTATGCCTGGCTCTGCCTCCTGAGTGATGAGATTAAAGGCATGCATACCACCCAGTGATATTCTGGAAATTTAAGAAGTATAGAAAAAACGTCCTCTTGACTGTTCATGTACATAGATTAACTTTTTCCAGCTGTTATTAAGTAATTCCACAAAGTGACTTACACAGTTCTATGGTCCAGCAGCCCGAGACCAAGATGTCAGCAAAATTGGATTCTTTGGAGGCCTTGCTCTGTGACTTTCAGATGGCCACCTTCTCCTGTGTCCTCAGATGGCCTTTTTTTCTGTGTGTAGAAATACTTGATATGACTACATTTCATTTTCTTTTAAGAACACTGGTCAATTTAAATTAGGGTTCATTTTGCCCCCTTTATTTAATTATAGTTTACTTTTTTAGAGACCTATCTTCAAATAGAGGTACATTCTTTGGTTTTAAGACATAGGGCTCCAACATAAGAATTAGGTGGGGTAGAGTGCTGGAGAGATGGCTCAGAGGTTAAGAGTACTGACTGCTCTTCCAGAGGTCCTGAGTTCAATTCCCAACCACCACATGGTGGCTCACAACCATCTGTAATGAAGTCTGATGCCCTCTTCTGGTGTATAAGCATACATGCAGGCAAAACACTGTACACATAATAAATAAATCAATATTTTTAAAAAAAATAATTAGGAGGGGTCATAATTTGATCCACACCAGTATAGTATGCATGTATAATATTTCACATGAAAGGTATTATATAATTTACAGTGTTAGGAACTTAATTACACTTTATTACATATAAATGTATCATACTTTGTAATAGCTTAATTTGCCAGTACTAATTTATGTAACAAAATAGTTTTTGGAAATATTTGGCACCTTGTATGTTCTGTATTTGGCTTATTTTTATTAAAAGCATGATCCATATTAAGACTTTCATTTTTATCCTGAATCACACACTATCTTGGTTAAATCAACCATATTTAATAATATGAATTGTTTCTGCTAATTATTTGCAATTTTGGTTGCAAGATATAGCTTAGATCTCCTACCAAGAAAGATGTTTACTATTTTTACCATTTACTGTTAGAGAACAAATTATCCCCTCCCCTTGTATGAGTAAAGACAACAAACATTGCTTATTTGACAGCTTCTGAGAGCCTGAAATCTTAGAGTAGCATGGCTACAAGATTGTCATAAAGGTGACATTGAGGTTTCACAAGGTCTATAGTCATCTGCATGTTGATAGAGACTAAAGGATCCAGCTCTAAACATCTGACCAAAGAAGCTACTGACTGGATGCCTAGTTCTTAAGAGTAGGGGAAGCTGCTAGTTCATTTACCTTCTTCCCAGCAGCTCAGACCTGAAATAACCACACAGATGCTGTATTAATTAAATCACTGCTTGGCCCATTAGCTCTAGCTTCTTATTAGCTAACTCTTACATCTAAATTTAACCCATTTCTATTAATCTGTGCATCACCATGAGGCTGTTGGCTTACTGGCAAAGTTTCAGCATGTCTGTCTCTGGCAGTGGCTCTATGGCTTCTTCCTTACTCTGCCTCCTTTCTCCCAGCATTCAGTTTAGTTTTCCCCACCTAGCTCTAGTCTACCTATCACAGGCTCAAGACAGTTTCTTTATTAACCAATGGTATTCACAGCATACAGAAGGGAATCCCACATCAATTCCCTTCTCTAGGTTCCACCATGCTGTATAAAACAGTGGATTTTCAGACTATGCCCCACCCTAGGAGACTCTATCTTCCAAACATCCTTTGACTACATTTGAGGGAGAGGGTTGATTGCAGCCCCGGTGGACTCAGAACCTATACCATCTGTCCAGTGCAACCTACCCAGTAGAGAGGATAAAAGGCATATTCCTGAGAATAGAAAGGAAGTCACCTCGAAAGTTTATAAGGAAAGACTTAAAACTATAATTAAAAAATATAAGAATATTAAGATCATATTAGGAAAATCAGGCCCAGGAACTTAATGGGCACACAGAGGAATGGGTATAACTCTCTCACCTGGATTCTATAAAGTGATTCATAGCTGCCATAGCAAAGCCATGATTGCAGAGCAACCTATCATCTGATTCCTGGTGCATATATCAGGGACAGAAGACTCCCTGACCAGGCTCTGTCCCCTGCATATTTGACTTCCTGCCTGTCACCCAGTTCACACATTTGAACCTGGATATGGCCATATTTTGTTCCTGACATGTCTTGCTCTAGACTGGGTTTTGCCTTTTCACCTCACAGATGAATTCTGAAATTTCACTTTGCTGTATAGCATTTTTTTTTCTAATATGAAAACATTTTATCCTTCGCGGAAAGCTTTTAGATACAAGATGTTCAAAAGGGAGATATCACATCTCATTCTACATGGAAGCTCCTTAAGTTTAGGAAGTAAACAATTTAAAGGCTTTAGAAAGTGCCTAAAACTGACCAGAAACATACACCTTTTCCATTTTCTATTGCATATATGTAGTAAGGACTGTTGAGAGATACTGTCAGACCAACCAAGTCTCTAGGAAGAGGTTGAAACAAGACAAATCACCTAGGAAAAACAAAGACTAAGTTGACTGGAAGAGGCAGACTCTAGTTGTCCTGGCTGATTTGTGTGTCAACTTGGTACAAGTTAGAGATGTCAGAGAGGAAGAAGCTTCAGCTGAAGAAATGCCTCCATGAGAGCCACCTGCAAGGCATTCTCAATTAGTGATCAATGCAGAAGGATTCTAAAAGAAAGCAGACTAAGAAAGCCAGAGGAAGCAAGTCAGTAATCAGTACCCCTCTGTGGTCTTTGCATCAGCTCCTGCCTCTGGGATCCTGCCCTCTTTGAGCTCCTGTCCTGACTTCCTTCAATGATGACCGGCAATGTGGAAGTATAAGTCAAATAAACCCTTTCCTCTGTAGGGTTTTGTTTTTTGGTCATAGTGTTGAATTGCAGCAATAGAAACCCCAACTAAGACACTAGATGAGTTCCCTGGAAGAGATAGTCTAGCTAAGCTGGCTAAAAAGAAATTCGTAAATCTGTTGAGCTGTCTGTAAGTTGTGTAATAAGCTTAGGGATCCAGCTTTCACAAGCTTTGACTTACAGTAGACTTGGCTTTGATGATGCAGCAATCTTGGACTCATTTCTGCTCCTGTAAATAACCCCTCATCTGCTGTGGTACTTTGAATGTAATTGGCCCCCATAAGTTCATAAGAAGTAGAATTATTGAAGGGCATCTAGGTTGTTTCCAGGTTCTGGCTATTACAAACAATGCTGCTATGAACATAGTTGAGCATATGCTTTTGTTGTATGATAGGGCCTCTCTTGGGTATATTCCCAAGAGTGGTATTGCTGGGTCCAGGGGTAGGTTGATCCCGAATTTCCTGAGGAACCGCCACACTGCTTTCCAGAGTGGTTGCACAAGTTTGCATTCCCACCAGCAATGGATGAGTGTACCCCTTTCTCCACAACCTCTCCAGCAAAGGCTATCATTGGTGTTTTTCATTTTAGCCATTCAGACAGGTGTAAGATGGTATCTTAAAGTTGTCTTGATTTGCATTTCCCTGATCGCTAAGGAAGTTGAGCATGACCTTAAGTGTCTTTTGGCCATTTGAACTTCTTCTGTTGAGAATTCTCTGTTCAGCTCAATGCCCCATTTTATAATTGGGTTGATTAGCCTTTTACGGTCTAGTTTCTTGAGATCTTTATATATTTCCTTTATGAGAATTGCCATGATCATGGTGTCTCTTCACAGCAATAAAACCCCAACTAAGACACGTGTATTCCTGTAAGTTACTCCGCTAGAGCACAGTGTTTCATTGTGTTGGCATCCTTCCTTTGGTCTGTCATCAGGTCTATGTATAGGGTGAGTAAATGTTTGTTTACTTCCCCATGCTGCTGTCTCACATCATCAAGTCTGACTCCAGCAGCTGTCTCCCAGCATTTGCCTGGTACATTATCTTATCAATATAGACCCTCAGGTCACGTCTGGAGCCTCTTGACCTTTTTGGCAGCCTTTCAAACTTGTATTCATTCTGTCACTCACATGTATGTATAGAGGTATATAGATACAGGTACCATGTGCTTTATAATGGGTGTGATATGAAAGTTAGTATTAATGAAGACTTGAAAAAAATTTGCACTTCTCTGAGCCAAGCTACCAAGGCAGGCAGATTTCATGACACAATGTTATCATAGAGATCACTAAATATTGTGAATTTATGGTTATTCAACAAATTCTATTTTTTTGTTTTGGTTTTTTTCGACACAGGGTTTCTCTGTAGCTTTGGAGCCTGTCCTGGAACTAGCTCTTGCAGACCAGGCAGGCCTCGAACTCCCAGAGATCTGCCTGCCTCTGCCTCCCGAGTGCTGGGATTAAAGGCGTGCACCACCACCACCCTATTCTTACAGTGCAGAAAGACACAGGTTGGGTTTCTATGTTTCTGTCATAGCACACACAGGTCCTATACTGTGACAAGCAGTCTCTGTCTACGTTTTCCTGATGGAGTCTTTTGAAAGTCATCTCAACGTGATTATTACCATCCCTTTAAGCAAGTTAGGCAAAATAGAGTACCACAGGGACATTACCTTTTATGGCTTGCTTTTAGAAATCACACAGCATCATTTTGCACATACTCCATTTTCTAAAAATGAGTCACCAAATTTAGCTCACTAAATGAGAAGGGAATTAAACCCTAACTTTTAGGGGCAGAGAACCAAAGATGCATAGTCAACACGTGACATAGTTAAACTACTGTGTTGTCACGGGGCCAAGATAACACTAATTGGGAAGCCACGCTAGTCATTTGGGGCAAGTGCAACAAAATACCACTAAGGAGGCAACGCATAAACAGCAGACATTTATTTCTCACACTGTTCTAGAGACTGGAAAATCCAAGGTCAAGTAGCCAGCAGATGTGCTGTTTGCTGACAACATGCTTCCTGGCTCTGGATGAAATCTTCTCTCACCATTTTCCCTTTGTAGAAAGGCCAAAAATGTCTTGTGGAAATCTTTTCAAAGAGCACTAATCCCATCACAAATGCTCTGCCCTGGCATCTAATCATGCCACTAAAGCTCACTTTTAAATCACATCACTTGGGAGTTCAAATTTTAATAAGCTAATTTCTGTGGTGAGTATTGAAGCCATGGTGGATGAGTTATCCACTGCAGGCCTTGGTATGGCAAACCAGAAATCATAGCACGAGATAAGGACTGATAAATGTTAGTTACTTTCATAAACAGCATGAGGTCAGAGGAGGAAGAAATTACTTGTCTAGGCAGGTTTCTTGACGGAGCAGCTTATCCTCGTGCTTGAAATTTAGAGCAACCAAACCAAACACTGAACAGAAACCATTGAGAAGGGAGGATTCCTCATTTATCTGCAAATTGATCTAATAGATTTCTCTAGTTGTCTAGACTTCTCTATGTTAGAATGTCATTATATCTCTCCTCCAGAATGTCCCAGCCCTTGCCCTGGTACAAAGCAAATACCCTAACTTCACTGGCAAGAGGAGGAGAAGAAAGAGAAGAGAGAAAGACAGGGTTTTCAAGAACACTTGAATCTTTGCTGGGAATTCTCCAAATGTCATGTAAGATGAGGTTCTCACTTTATAAAAAACTCTTCTATAAATCTAGGTAAACCTGCAATATAAATTTCAATTGTGTATCTCATACCACATTCAGTACTCTGGTAGAAAACGGTTGAAAACCTTTGCTATGAGGAAAAGACAATGTATATGTTATTATTAAAAACGTCTGTCTCAAAGGTATTAGTGCCTAATTGTAGGAACTTGCAATTCCTACCTAACATGCCAAAGTTGCTACAGATGTGGATGCACTGGGAACGTTGATACAAGGAGACACCCTGGATTACACAGGTGAATCTAAATCACAATTATATATATTCTTATAGAAAGACAAAAGAAGAAGATTTTCATACATATAAAGGCTTCCAAGATATGGAAAATAAATATTAATGCCTTTAAAGATGCTGGCTTTGAAGATTGGAGGGATATGGCCAGACTTCTCGTTACGCTGGTATCTCCTCAAACAAGAAGAGGAACGAGATGTGTCCTCCTCCACAGTCTTCATTAGGAGCACAGATGCCCTGAGTTTTTGACTTCAGCCTAGAGGCTGAAAAATTTTCTTCTTTGTGTTCCCAGAACTGTGAATCAATTTGCTGTTTGAAACCAGTGTCTTAAATTTGTTATAGCAATCAGAGGAAAGTAAGACGGCACCTTTGTATGAAAACACACCTGAAACATTTCCAATTCTCACGGCGATCGCGTGTATGTGAAATTGTCGACAGATGTGTCAGAACAGTCCCAGCTTATCCAGCCACTCTTTCCTCCCAGCACCTGGTACACAGATTGCTGCCACTCTCCACGATGAGCTAGTTCCTAGTTCATTTTCAGCATGACTGTGAGTTGGCTGACACTGGATTTTTTTTTTTTTTTATGAACACATATCTGCAGCCATGGTCTATGTGCAGAAATTCCAGAGAAACAGTTGCCTTGCACTCAGCTTGCTGGGTCTATGGATTCCCATATAACCATGTCCTTACACACACGCATCCCAAGGGCTGTTGGCTCTGTGTAATGAGCCAGAGATCCCAAGCAACGAGACACATTAGAGAGAACCACCAGCAAATCAAGGTGCAAACAAATATGACCCCAGATTTTCATCCTTGTAAAAGGATGATGGACAGTTTTCTCCTCGAAGAAGCAGGTGATACTAAGTGATAACCTAGATCCAAACACTTGTATGTTGACAGGGAGCAAATAGGTGCACTATGAAGTAATGCTGTAGCATGACTCACAGGCTCTCTTCCCTGTTTTCATTTACAGTTTGTTGGTACTTAAAAAATGTCCTCTCTTCTGCCTCTGGCAATGTCCCTCTCTCAAGGTGCATTTAAAATGAAGGTGAGGAACTACAGTCGTTGAGAGCTGTCTGTAGAGAACGCGGAGAAGTATATGGATCTGTATATTTCCAGGTTGGAAACTGGGAGGCCCCCACCCAGTATATTAGAGTTACAAGTGAAATGTTTCAAAAGTACACAAAGCAAAACAAAACAAAAACCCCACAAAACCTCAAATAACAAGTTCTTAATATTTTAAAAATTTTACGTCTCTGGGACAAAATCCCAGCTTCTCTGTAATGTATGTCTAAATGTGCTTCTTATAAGTAGATGTTTTAAAATTTTATAACCATATGGGGTTTATATAAAAAGCAATGGACTCGCCTATATTCGTCAAAAACAGTATAAAAATCATACTAGCATTTCAGTGGATGTAAACTGACAATGTTCGGGCCAAGAGAGGAGGGAAAACTCCCAGCAAAGTAGAAGGGAAAGGGAAAAACAAACATCTATTATCTCATAATTTCTGGGGGCAGGAATCTAGGTGTGGCTTAATTGCACACCTCTGGCTCAAGGCCATTCCTGGGAGAAGTGGCAAGCAGTCTCAGCTAGGGCTGCAGTGAGTTCCTTCTGTGCCAGCTGTGGCTGACAGCCTGCGCTTTCCACGTTCATTCCCACAGCTCTCGCAAGGCTGATATTCTCTTGATAAGCTGGCTTAGTTGCATAGTTTTCCCCTCCTTTGCTAAACATCAAGGTGTGTCGTTTTCCCTTCCTGAGTGTCTTGGGGCTTCTCTCCTGCACAAGGCAAACTTGAGAAGAGGCTTGTGTGTACACAACATCTTCATTTCATTTCTTGTTTCTGTGATAAAATACACGGGCTGCAAGCAAATTAGAGTGGGGGAAAGAGTTTATTTTAGCTCGCAATTCCACGTTCTAGCTCATCATCTTCTGGAAGGCAAGGCGGGAACTGGAAAGAGCTGGTCAGACCATGTCTATAGCAGCCTGGGATTGTGAGAGGGGCTATCTCTATTTCATTACTCATTTGTAGGTCTTTCTTTGGAGCCAGAATTATTTGTCCCTAAATCTGTTTATTGCTACTAGTTTAATTCTCTTTACAGCTTGGTTAAAAGAAATCACTTAGCTCCAAATATAAAGGTTTAAGTGTAGGTTCTTTGTTTTAGGAGCTAACTCATTTGTTGTAACATGCTGATTGCCTCATCTTCAGGTGTGAAGGAAAAATTTGGACTTTGGAGCATGACTCAGTATTCGATATTCCACAACTAACTATGATACTACCACTCTTTTTTTTTCCTACAACAAAATGTTGTTGAATTTTGGAAATGCTTTTTCTTCATCTATGGGATGTAATCTTACAGTTTCGCCATTTATTGTGTTCATATTTATGGCATATCATAACAGCTGCTTTATAGATATCATATCAACCTAACACTTAGGAAGAGTGGTAAAGATACTTTCTGCCAAGTCTCATGGCTGGAGGTCAATCCTTGGGACCCACATGATGGAGAGAGAGAACTGGCTCCCACAAATTGTCCTCTGGCCTTCTCTCAAGCTCATTGATATGTATGTACCCACACTCACACATAAACACACACACACACACACACAATTAATTATAATAAAAAGATTCCAAGACTGTGCTCTTTTATCACAATAATGGTAACAGATATCAATGATGACAAGTAGCTTATTGTACCAAGATAGAATTCCTTCTATGATGCCTGGATTCCTGAGGTTTTCTAAGCTAAATGCAGAATATATCTTGATAATCTAGCTGTGAGCTGCAATTCCATGAATCTTAAACTCAATGAAAACACTATCCAAACCTCAATCTCCTAAGACAGAAGCACAAATGGCACAGCCTCTGTTACTGTTTCCGTTTGCTAGGGTCTCTGTAGGAGAGTACCACAAACAAAAGAGCTGCCACAACACTAATTCACTGTCCCTTTGTCCTGGAGGCCAGACGTCACACATGAGGGCTTCAGGGAAGAGTTTGTCTCACTTCTATCTCCTTGTTAATAGGTTTTCTGCCCCTGATAATAGGTTTCTCTACTGATGAAGTAAGCCAGATAAGGCTGAATTGAAAAAAAATGTAACAATGTGTTTACTGGGGAAAACAACTCCCAGGTGGGTTCTCTAGTCACAAGGATCAAGGCCAGAGAAGCCTCATCTCCAAACTAAAGCAGGGAGATTTTATAGGTTGTAGGCAAGGAGTAATGACACATCCACCACAAGCTGGGTCTGTGCCCAAGTAGGGTCAAAAGCTGAGTGCTTTAGGCAGAGGCTTTGGCAGCTGGCCACTTCAGGGAAAGAAGCTGCAGTAGCTGCCAAGAGTGCAGAACTGGGCTTTTTGGCACCTTTTCTTTGTTCCAAGACTCTGTGAGTGGTCATCGGGGTTTGCAGAGAGAGAGAGAGAGAGAGAGAGAGAGAGAGAGAGAGAGAGAGAGAGAGAGAAATGGATCTTTTTGGATCATACAGGGACAAGTTGGAGGGTCCAACAGAACACTTGCTTCTGGTGTGCTTTGTGTCCCTTGCCCACTAGAATTTTTAAAAAGATATTATAGGATCAACAAAAGGTGCAGAGACATACTGTGCTTCAGAAGAGCACGAATCTGGAGAACTATAGTCTCATCATAGACAGGGAAGATGGGTCCTGCAAAGGGGGAAGCCTTCAGTTTCTGGATCCAGTGTGTTTGAAGAGTATGTAAAGGTTATTTAGCATATAACCTAGTAGTACGTTTTAGGAGGCCAGGAGACACCAATTAAGGGGGTAAAAAAATTATCACCTTGATAATTCAAGATGACTTTGGGTCTGGGTAACAGTGGGGTGGGCCTGTTTGAAGTGACTAGGGGAGGGGGAAGGAACTTCAAGGTCACAGCAGGAGTTGCTTGTGTGGTCTCTAAGCAAGAACAGAGAAGCTTCAGAGGGAGTGGCAAAATCCTCCAGGGCTGAAGCATATGGTTCTCTTAAAGCATGTTTTAAGGCCTATAACCAAACAGTTTGTAAAATTACCACCCCGACGTCAGTCACATCTGCCTCCATCTTTACATCTCCCTGTGTCTGTGGCCATGTTTCCACCTTTCAAAAAGACACCAGTAAAATGGATTTGGGCTTATCCAAAAAAACACCCTTTTAACCTGACTACATGGGGAAGGCTTGTCTCCAAATACATTTACATTCTTTGATCCTTAAGACTAGACCTGGATGGAGGTGGGGGTTCCTTGGACTTCCCACAGGACAGGGAACCCTGATTGCTTTTCGGGCTGGGGGGGGGTTAATTGGGGGAGAGGGAGGGAAATGGGAGGCGGTGGCAGGGAAGAGACAGAAATCTTTAATAAATAAATAAATTAGAAAAAATAAAAATAATTTCCCAGAAAAAAAAAAGACTAGGACTGAAGGTATGAATCTGAACTACTGCTTGAGAAGTGAATCACATTATTTTTTAAAGCTCTTAGGCAAAGTCTTAAAGAGATCTTAAAATAATAAACATGAAAGTGACACTTCCAGTCAAGCCTGTAGGGGCAGGCCTAAAATCCCAGTGCTTAGGTGCTAAGGAAGAAGGAAAGGAGTTCACTGCCAGGTTAAGCTGCACAGTAAATTCAAGGCCAGCCTGAGCTATAGGAAACCTTGTCTCAACAGACAAAAAAAAAACAAAAAAACAAAAAAAAAACAAAAAACTAAGACCAAAACAAAAGAAGCAAAATACACATTTTATAATGTCCTTCATATTTGCAGTATTTATAGTCAGACTTGAAATAAAATTGAAAAAAATGATAAATTTCTCCTTTTTAAAGTTTTCATGTTTAACACTAGAATGTTTTTAACTCACTGCGCTACATTCTAAACGCTCTCTCTCCTGCCATGGCCACTGTATTAAGGAAAAGCTGTAATGATGAATTTCTAGGGTTCCAAGGGAGTCACTGTAGATTGATTAAGTAAAGTTTTTAAGGGACTGAAGGAGGAATAAAGAAAAGGAAGAGATGAAAATGGAGGAGGAGAGTCAGAGAAAGAAAAACAGCCAAGGAGAAGGGAGGAGGTAGGTGGACTTCTGGGAGATTCTTTCTTCATGGGTGGGATGGCTGTCAGAGATAATGATAGCGAATTATAGATTTTAAAGTCAGATTCACACAAAACTCTAATAAGTTTGTGTTCTGTTTTGGTAGTGTTTTAAAGATGATATGTTTGTTTTTCTGTTTTAGATTTTAGGGCACTGTTAGGATCTTTGCTTTCATTTTTATATTCGTCTACATTAGCATTTACCTGCATGTTTGTGTCAAGTTATTTGCTTGAGTCTCCTAAACAGAGATCCAAATTTAATGATAAAACCCTAAATTAAGTAAATATGAAGTAATTATGAAACAACTTGTTTGGAATTTTTAAAAACTAGAGCAGTAACTTAATATTCTAATTATGAACAATTACATAACCGAGAGCATTTTATTGTTCCAATCATGTGTACATAAACTAATTATATGAGCTAATTTGCTAAATAAGATTAATTGTGATTCATGGATCATTAATTGTAATGGCTGTCCAAAGCCTGACATTCTGCAACAAGTCAATTTCTTTTTATAAATATTTCAAGAAATGAAAATTGGTGATAGAATATGTCAACTTATTTAATATTAGAATTGTAGCTATTTGTTGGCTGTAAGAACTTTGAAATAATGTATTCCTGGGGTTTGCATTTACTAGGTGAACTTGAGTGCTTTTCCTTGTTAACCTGGTCATCATAGAGCATTATATATTTATTTAAAGGAAAAATCTCCAAAGTCTGGAAAGATAGCATAACAGCTAAGAACACTTAGTGCTCTTGCAGATGATCCAGCTTCGGTTCTCAGAACCCAAATGAAAATTCATAATTATTTTGAATTCCTGTTCCAACATCCTGTTCTGGCCTCCAGGTACCAGACATGTGCATGATACAAATATATACATGTAGGAAAAACCCTCATATAAAGCTAAAAATTAAAAAAAAATTACTGAAAAGACAATTTCAGAGTTTCTAAAATGTCAGAAAGCTAAGCTCAGTCCATAGTGTATTCATATTTAAGAATAAATGAATGATAAACTTAGAAAATAATGGGCAAAACTTGAGTCTTTAGACCCATAGTGTGGAGCAAAAATAGGTTTGTGAAAATAATATTATAATTTTTATGGCTACAATCTTGACTTGAATTTTCTGTTCAATAACTCTTGTACACAATAAAACAAGCTTTTTCTGTATTTCTTTCCTTTCTTCTCTCTCTCTCTCTCTCTCTCTCTCTCTCATTCTTTCTTTAGACATGGAAGAGAATCCAGTTAAAAACAAATGCTTTTTCCTGGATAATGAAAACTGAAAGACAGCTGGGCATGGTGATGTACGCCTCTAATTCCACCATCAGAGGCAGAGGTAGGCAAGGCTTCTCTAAGTTCTATGCCAACCTGGTCTACATAGTGAGTTTCAGGTCAAGCAAGGCTATATAGTGAGACTCTGTCTCTGAAAAAGAAGGCAAACACACTGTTAGACATGTTTGTGATGGTGTTTTATCTTTATTAGGCTTCAGTGGTGTAAATGGCGTGCTCTCCTAGTTTACAGGTTGTGTAGGAGCTTCATCCTGCTTGTTGTTTATGAATGTATAATGTGATGACTATCGTCTCTTTTGTGTAACTAGCTGTCTCTGTGTGTTGTGAATGTGTCTGTGTGGGAGTGTCGTGCAGTAGTTTGGGAAACTGTTTCACTTGAATGTTTTTCTCTGGTGCCATGGACTCAGGTTTAGGACTTAAATTTCTGTTAGGATCTGTGAAATACTGTACAGCTCTTCTCGCAAGCACACGTTCACTTGTCGACATTTCATTGTCACTGAAATTACATTTGAAGATAGGCCTTCAGAGAAATAATTAAGATTAAATGAGGTCATAAACCCAGTCCCCAAATCAAATCCAACTGATGTCTGTGAAAAGCTGGATATTTGTGTAAACAGAGGAAATGCCATTCACGGACACAGCTCAGGGCAGGTCAAGCAAGGCCTTGGAAGAAAGAAAACTGGACTACAGCTTGTTCTTATGCTTCCTGCTTTCTTACCAGAGGAAGAAAGATACATTTCTGATGTGTGAATCTCTCTTTCTGTGCTGGTTTGCTCTGTTGACCTTGGCTAGTTAATACAGGTCCATCTGCAGAATGTGACCACCAGGTTGTGGTTAGAAACAGAAGATCTAGGTGTCTTCATTGGTAGGTTCAAATTCCAGCTTCTGTCCTTATCAGTGGTATGAAAATGGGCAGATTGTTTAATCAGTCTAGGCTTTTTCTGCTTGTTTTAGAGAGGGTTGTTTAACAATAAGTGCTGCCATTTGTGGACTCATTTATACATATAAATTATCTATATATATAAAGACACAGATACACTAAAGGCAAAGGATGAAGAAAATTGCACTGTGCAAACTTTAAGCTTAGGAAAGTTGAGCAGGGATGTTAGCATTTCCGAAAATAGAGTTTGGTACAGGGATACTGCCAGTGACCAACAGTCACAGGTTCTAATGTTACGTTTGATCCATTCATTACAAGGACATAAGCCATTAACTGCCACCAGCAGTAATAGAACTTTGAAATACATCTAGTAAACACAGTGTGGACACTTGTTGAACAACTCATTCAACAATATTTAAGGGATCATTATTTTTGAACTATGCTGGTTACTTCTTACCTGAGATGACATTTTGTTCTAACTCATGGTTTCTGAGGATTCAGTGCCATTAAGACAAGAGTTAGTTTCCTGAAGGAAGGAAGGGCATGGTTCATGTGGTCATGTAGAATGTATCTCAACCAGCAATAACCAAATGAGTAAAATGAGTTTGGAGAGAGAGTGAATAAGGTAACCAGGGTATGTGGGCACTCCTATGAGTGGGTAAGTAGTCTGTTAGTCACTTTTCTGGGTGAAATGAGTGCATATGAGGAGCAGGAACAGAGCTCTTACTGGCTCGGCCTACATTACATTCCAAAGTTCAGTTGCAATAAACGATGATTTCAGTCTCCGTTCATTTCCTACCGCAAGATCCACAGAAGGTCAGTCGGCCAGGGAGCCAGTCACTCTTCTTCCTTTGGAAAGTCTGCTGCTCTCTGCAGTTCTTTTTCCCTTTCTCTTACTAAATCTATATTTATTATGCTTACTCCTTGCCTGTGTTACCTAGTTTGTCTTAGGAATGAAACAATGAACTTGAAAGTTATTGGCTCAGGATAGCTTTGGTGAGCCTTGAACAATCACAGGGCATGTTAACTTCCCACGTTAAATACACTGAGAGCTGAGAAGGGGTCCAGTGAGCTCAGCAGTTGGTTTGGTCAGGCTTTTATCACAGCCTCAGGAAAAAGAACTAGGGCAGAAGTTAGTGACAAGGACATGGGGAATTATTGTGATGGAGCTTGCTGTGTTTTGAGTTTGCTTTTTGTTTTGTTTTGAATTTTGGTTTTGTTTGTTGAAGGGTCAGTGTTGTAGAAGCCTTTAGACATTGGAGTGGGAAAGCTGTTGAGGGCTTAAAGATTAATGAACTTTGGTAGGGGGGAATTTGGGAGATGATGCTGAGAGCAATATAGATGATGGAGGCATAGTTGTGGAGTTTCACAGAGATGCAAAGTCTATGAGGGCAGTTTCTGTGATATTTTGTATTAAGAATCCATGGAAATAAAACTTCTTCACTGGGACAATTAATGCTGATTTTCTGGGGCTGGAAAACCAACTGTGATTGATAAGAGACTGGCAGCAGACCAAAGACTTGGTCCAGCTGGGGCCAAGACTGCAATTTAAACTGGAAGCTGAGGGGCTAGAGAGATGGCTCAGAGATTAAGAGCACTGACTGCTCTTTCAGATGGACCTGGGTTCAAGTCCTAGCACCCACATGGAAGCTGACAACTGTCTGTAACTCTAAGATCTTACATCCTCACATGGACATACATGTAGCAAAACACAAATGCAAAATAAAATAAAATAAAAATAAATTATACTTAAAAAATAAATAAACTAGAAGCTGAACTTGGTGTATAAGAGACTTCTATATGGTTCCAGATTTGGAGACATGATGTCCTAACAGAGAGCAACTGAGACTTAGAACTGGGAGAGGGTACAAGAGGTGACTCGTGAAGGTACAGCCTCAATTGTAGTGAAGAAGCCTGGTGTTTCCAGGGCTGTGAGATGACCACTAAGGACATAGCATGTGCAGAGAGGAATGGACCTGAGCTTAGGAGGCAAGTTTTGTGTGTATTGATGACATAGACAGAAAGGTGGAACAACCTAAACCTTTTCTTGTCCAGAAGATCATGAGTGTGGTGGTTTGAATAAAAAATAAATGCAAAAAAATGGCATTATTAGAGGTATGACCTTGTTGGAGGAAGAGGTCACTGGGGGTGGGCTTTGAAGTCTCAGATGCTAAAGCCACACTGCTGCCCTTGAGTCAAGATAGAAAACTCTTAGTTACTTCTCCAATACCACATCTGTCTGCATGCCACCATGCTCTCTGCTATCGCTATGATGATAATGGGCTAAACCTCTGAACTGTAAGCCAGACCCCAATTAAATAAATAACTTCATAAGAGTTGCTGTGGCCAGAGTGTCTTTTTTGAGCAATAGAAACCCTAACTAAGACAATGAGTCTCTCTCAAATGTGAAATACTGAGGTTTTTACTCTTTTGAATTTGGTTTTGCTTTGATTTTCACTGGGCCCTGGGTCTTCCTTCTTAGAGTAAGAAAGCATGTGTTTTATTTTGGATTTTATAAGAGCCCACAGTTAATAGGTTTTGGATTTTTTGAAACAGACAGTGAACTTTTAAAGCACTGAATTCATTTATTTATATTTTGGAACTTACATTATATTAACATGATATCTCGGGAACAAAAAAGAAGAACTATAATGTAAAGTGATGTGCTTATGTGTGAAAGTTGACAAAAGCTGGATTGTGTTGTTTAGACTTTTTTTTCACAACTTGATACAAACAAAGACATACTTGGGAAGAGGTAATCTTAACTGAGAAGCTACTTCTATCAGCCTGGCATGTGAGCATGTCGGTGGGCGTATTTTTGATTAATAATTGATGTAGATGGATCCAGCTCTTTTTAGGGCATACAATTCCTGGACAAATAGACCTGGACTATATAAGAAAAAGAGCTGAGCATGCCAGTGAAAGTAAAACAGTGAACACTATGGTTCATGGTCTCTGCTTTTATTTATACCTCCAGTTCTTGCATGAGCTCCTGCCTTCCTATGAGTGATTGACTGGATGCTCAAGCTAAGCTAAGATCTTTCCTCCCCAGTTTAGTTTTTGGTCAGTGATTATCACAGGAACAGTAAAAGCAAACTAAGATTGATATACAAAAATCAAAATGTTCACCAGCATGTGAATGAACAAAATACTTTTGGCATACTCACAAAACAGACTACAACTCCACATCGAGAAAGAAAGAACCATAATAAAACAATGGCAAAGGTATGCTGAAAAAAAAAAAAGACACCAAGTAGAAATACAAACCATGACTTGAAATAGAAATGTCCAGAAAACACATGATCTGTGAATACAGAAATAAAACTCTACTGTCTGAGTTCAGGATTAGAGACTGAGTATTAGTATTAAAAGACAAAAAGGGACAGATGGAAAGGACATATAAAGATGCTCAGAATTAAGTTGTTTTGTGTCTTGATGGTGTTGGGGCTTCCAGGGGTGTATTCATTTATATTATCCCTAAATCCATTTAAAGACAGACTAATTGTATGCAAATTAATACTTTATAAAGTTGTTTTAAAAGATGGTTTAAAGGTGATGTTTTAGTTGGAAATATCTGGATTATTCAGTTTGTCTTCAGGTTCAAGAAATCAGCGCCCGGACTGTAAAGAGAGGCTTGTGAAATGTATGTAAAGTGAGGGAATCTGCTCTGGCTGGAGGCTGGTGGCTTAAACAGCAAGCCAAGCAATCTGGCCATTGAGGTAGGTCCAGATGAAGTCCAGTGGTGTTTAGGAGTGTTTGATAAACAAAGCCAGTGGGGAACTTCTATAGCTATAAGGGCTTCTAGGGAGTTCTGGGAAATTCTTTCTCCTTATAGCTCTATCGTCTGCACCTGTAATCACTTTTGATATCTGTGGCTATTTCTTTCCTCTCAAATGCTTCCTATTGATTTGGGGTTTTCCTTCGTATTGATTTATAATTGGCAAACAAGTATAATTAATGTACCAAAGAGAATGTGTATCTTAGACTTTACTAGACACCAGAAAATTATTTTTCAAAGTATTTAAATAAGTCATATAAGAAAAGAAACTGAATAAACTCATATCACATATCAGTTTAGTTTTTAAAATTTTACTATATATAAGTCTAAAAGGAACTGATGATTAGAAAAAGTAACATTTTGAATCTATTTAAGGTTTACTTCACTAAAAATAGAACAATGAATTAATTATATACACAAAATATGTAATAATAGATAAAACTATTTATGGGATTGATAAACAAACATGAAATTTGGCTGATGGTGTATTGGATAGAAAAATGGGAGGGTATATGTAGCGTGAACACTTGTATGTTTATAATCTTTGTAGGGTTGATGTATTTCTTTTTCAGGTATGGAAATGCCAACCACAATCTGTTTCTCAAATATTTAAATATAATTTAAGGGAGGGCAATTTTCATAACATCCAATTTTACATCTTTTTGAATACTCAGTATTTGCTCAAATTCAATTCAGTTCCCAACCCAACAGCCTGAAATTAACTGAGACACCTCAGCTTAAACTTAATGCAATAGATTGTTCCTAACTCAGTGGTCAACCAGAAGTCCCATTTCTGTCTGTGCTTGACCACAGACCTATAAATTGTTGATTCCCACCACCCATTTCTTGTTCTTAGGAATTTGCTAGAACAGCACACAGAACTGTGGAAAACACTTTTTCTTTTTCTTTTCTTTTTTTTTCTTCAGAAAACATTCTGTGGTTTATTTTGTTTTTGGTATTTTTTTATTTTTTATTGAAAAAAAATTTTCCACCTCCTCCCAGCCTCCCATTTCCCTCCTCCTTCTCCCACTCCTCTCCCCCTCCCTCTCCAGTCCAAAGAGCAATCAGAGTTCCCTGCCCTGTGGAAAGTCCAAGTCTCCCTCCTTCTGCTCCTCATTGGGACCTTGGGAGCTCATTCTGGTGCTCAGTGTGGGCCTCTGTCTCTATCTACATCCATCTCCAGATGAAGGTTCTATGGTGATATGCAAGATATTCATCAATATGGCTATAGAATAGGGCCATTTCAGGTTCCCTATCCTCAGCTGCCCAAGGAACTAACTGGGGACATTGCCCTGGGCACCTGGGAGCCCCTCTAGGTTCAAGTCTCTTGTCAACCCTAAGATGGCTCACTTAATTAAGATATATCCACCCTTCCTTTATCCCAACATC
>NW_004949103.1:15018779-15032781 GCF_000317375.1 Microtus ochrogaster
CATTGAAGAAAGAAATTGAAGAGGATACCAGAAAATGGAAGGATCTCCCTTGCTCTTGGATTGGGAGGATCAACATAGAAAACACTTTTTCTTGTATCCTTGATCTACTAAAAAGATTATAAATGATGAACTTCACAGAGCATGTGTCAGGGGACTTCAGTAGAAGCTCCTGATTTTGTGGCTTTGAGGTGTGGCATCATCCTAGTACCTGTATGTGCACTGACTATGAATACCCCATATCAAGGTTTATGTTGGGAGTAAACCTCACTAAACTTCTTAGGATTCAGAAGGACCGCTAGAGTAGGCTACAAATATTTGAGGGTAAATGAAATCAATTAGCTCACATCAGTTTTTTTTTTTATCATGTCCCATTTATTCTTTCTATGCTCTCTCCAAGGCTCTTCTGATGTTTAAAATGTCTCACTGTTCCTTGCTGTTTTCTTGCTGTTTTCTCCTCTTTGTTCTTTCTACCCAAACCACATGGTTTCTAGTTTATATACCCCCACACATGGACAGTTAACAAACATGCATTTCACAGAATCACAAAAACAGGTAACAGAGGTGCCTTATGTCTCAGAAGTTAGCCAGCAGATTAATTAAGAATGGGACTTTAGTGCAACACAGCATTCTAAGAAGAAATTTTCATGCACTAATTGCATTTTTAATGTGTAAATAGTTACATTAGAAGTTTGTAAATAATAATTTTAGAAAATGCAACAGTGCTGTTGTACTTTCTGGGCACTTCTCTGGGAACACAGTGTTGGTAAGCCTAGGAAATCCACAGGCTAGGAGGAAGGAAAAAGTATTTGATTTGTATTACTGTCTAGTTAGCTAAGACAAAAGGAATTTCTTTGGAGACTTTGCTTCCAGCTCTAATGGGATGCCTATCAGCACTCAGGTGAGAAGGAATTTATTTCTCTGGGTCTGGTTTAGTGACTCAAGCTTTTTTCCTCTATCTCTAGTAGTAAAGGCATAGACAGTTAATTTCCTGGGCTATGATCTTATGTTAATTGAAACCTAGGTGAAGGACAAATAAAGAATGTTAATGCCTTGTTAGGTTAAAGCAAAAGGCCAGTAGCTTATACCTTCCTGCTGCTAGAGAATTCAGGGCCACCCAGACCAGTTTATCAGTAAGGGTGCACATAATGTCTCTCCGTTCAGTGCCTCCTACTTAGGGCTCCTTTCTTCTCAATAAGTTATGTCAATAAGGATAGTTGTGGGGTACTAGTTTTATGTAGATATGACTATTAGAACAAAGGTTTGGCTGAGTGAATGCTTTTGCAGCAGGGCTCCATTATGTGGATGTGTAACAGGAAGGAAATGTCTTTGTCCTGGGTGCCCAGAACAAAATAATCACATAGAAACCACATTCATTAAAACACTGCTTGGCCCATTAGCTCTATATTCTTATTGGCTAACTCTTATATTAATTTAACCCATTTCTATTAATCTGTATATTGTCATGTGGCAGTGGCTTACCGGTAAAGATTCAACATGTCTGTCTCTGGCAACTCCATGGTGTCTCTCTGACAGAAGTACCTCCTACACCATGGATGAAGTCATTCAGTTGCCAGTATAGGAAAAGTCAGGTTTAAAGAATGACTTATACACTGTTGGGATATTATGGAAGAGAGAAACATCATGATTTCATAAGATTTCTATAGAATAGACAATGATGTTGCAAAAGACAAGCTCCACGAATCAGGTTTTCCATATGGAGTGTACACTCTCATTGATCTGTCTATAGCTCTGTCAGCTGTACATTCCCTGTATAATACTTGTGGTTTCACATCAAATCCAGGCATGTAGGTGTATTTACAGTGACTCATCACATGGCCATGACTATTAAATCAATCTCAAGCTCCTCTACATTCCCTAGAGATGAAAATTCTAGATTTCTCTCTAATTTATCTCTTTCTGGTCACCAGCCTGAAACTATATATAGGTCATCTGGTAGCCTCATTAGACCAAAAACATCTGGGCATAATATTCCTGGCAATTTAGAAACTCCTGTCAGATATTGGGACCAAAGACTGTATCTGTTTTGCTTACTGTGTTGTACCATCACATTGGGCAGTGACTGTATTTGTATCCGTGGTTTGCTGTTGTTGTATTTTTTACTAGAAATAAATCTTATTAGAAAATATGGAAAGTACAAGGAAAACCCCACATCCATAAAATCGAACAGCAGGAATTTTTAAAACTTTTTACATATAGCACATAATGCCACTTGAATGGTGAAGGAGGATCATAGCAATGGGAGCTTAATTTTAGTATAAAGCAAAGGGCTGTGTAGGCTTGTAGTCAGTGGAATTGCTAAGGAGTTGAATTTTCCCCTTATATTTACATGTTAGTGGACAGCTCTGAGTTATTGGGTAGAGGGTCCCAAGACTTCTTATCTTACTGTTTTTTTTTCTCGTTTCAATTCTTTTCTGTCTTTATAATCATGTTATAGCATTTTATTTTTGTCTATGTTTATGTTTGTCCCACCATATGAAAATTTCTTTACCAGATAATTCAATCAGATGAAGTCTTAAGAAGTTTAGCAGGGTTGATTTTCATTTGATGACTTTTTTTTTTCTTTCCTGGGAGGTAAAAACCAGGGTATCAAATAAACTAAAGAAGCATTCAAGCATTTAGCCACACCCACCTTAGGCCTTGCTTTGTGGTATTTCTAACAGTAATCTCATGGGTGTGGGTGGACCTTCTGCATTGATAGAATGGCTCTTATTAAATGGCCAAATTCAGCTGGGTGGTGGTGGCATTTACATTCAACCCAACACTCAGGGCCCTGTTTATTCACAGTGAAGGGGACCTTTTGTCATCCACACATGTAGATGGCCTAAATGTCTCTAGAAGAAGATGGGATACAGCTCCCCACAGGGGCAAAATGATCCGTGCCCCTGAAAACATGTTGGTTTGAAATGGGGTCTAGAGACAGGAAACAGAAAAAACTTAACCACAAGCTACCTGTGTATGTATGGGTTTCTGGCTCCCTTCCATTCTGGCTCCTTCCCTGAATCACTTCTTTCTTCCTTATTATCCTTATGCTTATGAGTTTACCCTGCTTACTTACTGAACTTTACCTTATACCCAAACAAAATGTTCCGTAAGCTCTCTCCACAGCTATTACCCTACAACAGCTACATTTATTCCTGATACATCTACAAAAAGACTTTTCAGATGCTGTGGAAAATTTGACTACAAAGGCCCTTCATCGCTTTGAGCCTAGACCAGATACAATTCTTTATGTTAGTCCTCTGTTTTCTCTGGTCCCCTTCCTTTGAGGCCACCTGCTACTTCTGCTAGCCCATGTTAGTGCAGCAGTCCTGGCAATGGAACCAGTCACTCTCACCCTGAATCATCTCTATGCCCACTTTCTCTCCCTGACCCACTCAGTCTTTCCCACCTTTGCTCATTTTCCTCCCCCAACTTTCCCAGACATTCTCTCAGTTCTACTCTGTTAACCAATCAGCTACTTTATAACCCTCTAAGAATTATTTTCCAAGTCTCACTAGGAATACAGAACATCAATCACCTGGTCCATTGCAGCCCACCAAGTATAGACTAGTCTTCTGTACATAACCAGAGAACATAATCTTCAATGGGCCCCAACTACATTCCCCACCCCAACAAAGACTCATCAGAAAAGAGCTGTAATATTTCTGCCCTGCATTTTTTATATCCTCAGAGTTAGAAATGATAGTTTTCCTGCTGAAGAACTACACTTCCCAGTTTCTTTTGTGGGCTATGTAAATCATTTCTGCTTCTATATGGGGCCACATTCCATCTTCTTTTGTAGCCATTTTGATTATCTGTGCATGTGGGTGACAAAAGTGCTCCCTCCTTGGGAATAAATATGTTCTAGCCTAAGGTCAGACCAAACCTCTCTTTCTTTCTGCCTCCTCTCTCAACATATAGCTGCTTTAATAATCTAACCCTCTGCCTTCCCAGTGTTAAGATTCAAGATACATGCTGCCAAACACTGCTTTCTACACAGGTGCTAGGGATGTGAACTTAGCTCCACTGATGAGCCGTCCTGCCTTCATCTTGCACTTATAGTAAAGCCATCTTATGGTAAAGACAAGCTAGATTCATTCCTGTTTATGATTAAATCAGTTTCTCAGGGTTTGGGCCATGCTCTACCTGCAACCTTAACTACAAATGCTTCTGTACCGCATGTTCCAGAAAACAGGTCTTTGCTTCCAAGATTTTATGACCCTCTTCTTATGACTATCTTGTTATGACCACTTGTTTTTATGACCACCTGTTATTATGACTGTCTTGTTATGACTGTCTTGCAAATATGCCTTTGTTTCATAAGAGGTTGTTATGATCAACTTGTTATGTTCTATTTTTGTAACCCTACCTTTTGCCTTCCAGATTCCCCATTTGAAAACTTACCACTGATCTATAAAAACCCTTATGCTGCCCATGTCCAATGCTGATCTCTTGAATGCTACCTTAGGGGAAGGCAGTCCATATATATGAATAAAAAGCTTGCTTTAATTAATTATTTGCTTTAATTGATTTGGCCATACTGCTTTGGGTCAGTGGTCTGGCATCTTTGAGATTAACATCACATGCTTGCATGTCAAGTACTTCACATACTGAGCAAGTTCTGCAACCCTGTTGACATGTTATATATCGCTATATATTGAAAGATAGTAAATTATATTAACACTTTTTGAGAGGAAATTTTTCTCCTTCAAAAATAGTTTCTCAATTGCATATATAACTGGGGACATATT
This sequence comes from Microtus ochrogaster, assembly GCF_000317375.1. NCBI lineage: Eukaryota > Metazoa > Chordata > Mammalia > Rodentia > Cricetidae > Microtus > Microtus ochrogaster. The sequence continues at coordinate 15,023,531 of NW_004949103.1, forward strand.
TACTTCTGATCTCTCCTATAGGAAACAATCCTTGGGCTCTTGATGTTAATTAGTATTTTAATTTAAATCCCCTGTCATGTGGGGGCAGAAGAATGCCTCTAAGTCATTCAAACTTAAAAGTCTTGAATTTTGTAGGTCAACCAGTGTCCTTGGGGCTGCTGCCATATGTAAGGCCTTATCATCCATAGTCCAGTTTCACTCTGGGATCCCTCATTTCTTGATACATTTCTGTGAGATTAACTATGACTTTAAAATAATTTAAAATAATATCATCTATCAGGCTTTCAAGTGTTTCATAATGGTAAGGTTCTCTGGACATGTAGATTGTGATAGTATTAGATGCAGAATCCCAGTTTTAAATACTCAACACTCTCCTTTTCTTGTCATCTATGTCTCTGCAATAAATATTCAAAAATAATGTTCATAAACAATCAGTTTATCATGCTTGTGATGATCTGTAGCTTAATAATTTAGACAGGGTAGCTGGAGACATGGTTCATCAGTTAAGGACACTGTTTTTCCAGAGGACCCAGGTTCCATTCTCAGCACCCAAAACGTGGGCTCACAACCGTCTGTAACAATAGTTCCAGAGGACTGGACACCCTTAAATAGGCAAAACACCAATGCACATAAAAATAAGTATAAAAAAGAAAGAATTTGGACAGGACTGGGCAGGATGGTTTTTCAGTCTTGTGTACTATCAACTCAGTTTAAATGCATGTTTTCAGTTGCAGCCTGATCTGGTTTAGAGGGTCTGAGCTGTGTTTACTCATTTGTCGGGAGCATCCTCCAGATTTAAAAGTTGAAGCATTCCTTTCTATGGGAGTACATGTGAAAACTCTTTTGGAGGGTGCTGATGCTGAAGAAAGGCACATGATGGGGCTCCGAGGAAGAATAGGTGAATGGTGGTGATGGTTGTACAGCAGTGTGAATTTATTTAATACCAATGTACTGTGCACTTAAAATGATTAGGATGGTAATGATATCTTATATATGTTTTATTAAAATAAAAAAACATAATTGGACTAACACTGCATGAACCAAACAGTTTGGTCAACTGGAAGAGTCCAAGAACTGTCAATTTACACCATGAAGCACTGACTAATAATTTCATTAGCCAGAAGGGAACCTCTAGGAAGGGGTGAAGTCTGCACTATGATCTAAGCACTTGGATTTTTACAAAAGCTTTTGTGCTTTTTTTCCCCCTTTCAGACAGAAAAAAAAAACAGTTACACTTCCCACTGAGGTTCAATTTTACAATTTTATTTGAATTTGTATGTTATAAACTCTCATATAACAATTGAGAGAATGATTTATTTGGTTGTTTGAGGGAAGTAGTATATCATAGAACAAAGAAGAACTTGTTATTCAAAAAAGGGAGCAAAATGCATTTAAAGCTTTACGAGCAAGAAGAAAATTTGTAGTTTTACCCAAAATGGATCAGTTATGTCACAGCATGTAGGTTTGTATGGTTGGAAAATAAAAGTGTAAAATATAAATGGACAATCTGGTGGTGAACAAAAACTGTTGAATTATGGAGACCAAACAGAAGGTCCCAGTATCTCATGGTGGACCTAGCAGAGTGGATTTTTCTTTCTTGCCAGGAAGAGGAGAATTACAAATTTCCATGTGCACAGAGTTTTCCAACATTGCTCTTAATGCCAATACTCACAATGAGAGTACACAAAAAAACCACTCTGTACAAGCTGGTATTGCATATGAACACAGCAAAGACACCGTAGCTATGGGGTTCTGAGAAAATCCAGACATTAACTTGATAGCACTTGCATAACAGAATTCATTGACACAAAGGAACAGTTCAAACATTTGAACTTTAGTAACTTTAAAAAAATTAGATTAAAATTTAAATTGTTATTATGAGACAACATTCCTGTTTTCATTAGCAATCAAAATTTATAGCGAAAAAGCAGCACTACCAAGATGTAATTTAAAACTGAATGATTTAAACAGAGGAGCTGTATCATTAGACATGAACTGGAAAGATGACTAACGTGAGTGGTCCCTGAGGTTGAGGCTGAGATCTTGAGGGTAAAAGGGATGGAGGGCTTCATTTTTAGTCCTGTGTGCTGGCATGGCTTAGAGCTGCGGTCATCCTGTGATGTGCTCCAGTGCTCCGGAGGACCAACCTCTTAGAAAATAGTTGATATAGGGCCAGAAAGAAAAGAAGGATTCTGAGATTGATGGTGTTATGTCAAAAGACCACAAGAACCAATTTAGGGCGTGCTTGAGATAATCTGAATACCAAAAGCAAGATAATAGCTGTGGTCAATGGACATACCATAAATCTAAAAAAACGATTGGTTCATAATGATGTACAAAAGAGAAAGGCTGCCCTAAGTGCTTATTCTTGTTACTCAATCATGTTAGTGTTGTTGACTAATTTATTGGATTGCTGAAGTGTATGGGAACATAACAGTAAATACTTCAGCTCAGTATTTTCTGTCTCAAAGGGAGCATAAATAGAATGGTGGTTTTAAATTTGAATTTGTGGCAGACATTAAAATATTAAGTTGGGTTTAAATTGTGTGCATATTTATGCAAGTATATAACTTAATACAAATTATCAGTAGTATAAACCAGAATTTATGTGAAATAATGCAATTAATATGTATATATTGATATAGTAATTCGATGGAGCTCAGAGAACATGGTTTCAGGATCTTCTTACAACCACAAATTTCTGAGGATGATCAAGTTCCTTATATAAAATGATCTAGCATTTATATAACTTATAAATTTTTCCTATACTTTAACCATCTCTAGATGGTTACATAATACAATGTAAATGCTATGAAAAGAATGGTTGTGGTGATTTGATTTACGGCCCCTATTGGTTCATCATTTTGAATGATTGGCCCATAGGGAGTGACACTTTTAGGAGGGGTGGCCTAATGGAGAGGGTGTACCCTATTGTAGGAAGTGTGTCACTATGAGGGTGGGTTTTGAGGTCTCATAATCTCAAGCTACATCCAGTGTGGCCCACAGTTTCTTTCTGCTGCCTAAAGATCAAGATGTAAGACTCTCCATTCCTTCTCCAGCACCATGTCTACCTGTACACTACCATGTCAGGCCATGATGATAACGGACTAAACCTCTGAAACAGTAGAAACAGTAAGCCAGCACCAATTAAATGTTTTCCTTCATAAGAGTTGCCTTGGTTATGGTGTCTTTTCACAGTAACAGACACTCTAACCAAGACAGTGGTTAAACTGTATTGTTTAGAAGAAACTGACAAAATATTTTTGAACATATTTACTGTCATTTTTTTCTTTAGCGTATTTCCTTATTCATTGATATTATTGAATCCATGACTGTTGAACCCATGAAACAAAGGGTCACATGTATGTTAAGGATTCTTACAATTTTAAGAATGAGGAAAAATGTAAATATTATTGCATTCAATCAATTAAACCTTTATGTCTCAGGGTCCCATCCATTGTGAAGTCCCGTTTACCAAGTCAAGTGAAAGTCTATTATTGAATTCAAAGATTAGATCATGTGATTTCATGAACACGGGCTAAAATATCTTTGTAGAGTTATGGAATCACTCATAATAAAATATAACCTGGGCTCAGTAGATTACATAATATAACGAAAAAATACCTTTCTCATGTCAGTCTATGTCATGTTAATGAACAGGATTGGTAATTGATTTTTTATGTGAATTAGCAATTTTTCAATCCAAGAATATTTATATCCAAGTAAAGAAATGTTAAAGACCATTAGAAATAAGACCATGTCAAACCATTAGAATTAGTGTTCTTTTTTGTTGTTGATGTCGTCATTGTTTTGTTTTGTTTTGTTTTGTTTTTGAGAGAGGGTTTCTCTGTGTGACCTTGGCTGTCCTGGAACTCCCTCTGTAGACCAGGCTGGCCTTGAATTTAGAGACCTACCTGTCCCTGTCACTCTACTGGGATGAAAGGTGTATGCCACCACCACCCAGCTAGAATTACTATTCTTATGTAGCCCAAGCTGGTCTCAAACTTGATCCTGAGTGCTCAGATTACATATATGTAGTACTAGACTGGCTCTTCTTCATCTTCAATTTCATTTTTTAATAGCATGTATAATTTGAATCTTAAATTCTTCTCAAAGCAATTTGGCTATATCCCTTACTTTCTCTATATAGAATTTTTACATTGTTCAAAGTACAAATTTCAATTGTGATTTAATTTTGCTCTTGTGCTTAATTTGTACTTAAATGGTTTTAGTTATTGATTTATACCTTAAGTATATTTTGATACACAAGGTGGTATGGGCATTACTAATTTTTTAAAAAGATGTGGGTATTTGTTTTACAGTTTTGAACAGGGTAGTTTTCTTTTTTCTAGACATTCTGTCTTTTCTACTTGTTAGGTGTAGTGTTGGATATCTTTGCCATAGACCAAGCTTGTCAGTTATACTGACTGAAAGCTGTCTATTCACACAGATTTCTTTTGTTTCTTAACTTATTGTAACATCTGTCCCCCAAGCAGTTGCTTTCCTAAGGGGTGTTCTGACATTAGTTACTATAGCACTACTCCTTTACTTTTTGGGTGTGTTGCTGACTGCTCCATCTTTAACCAGTGCAGGATGGGCTTCCCCAATGTTTTCCATACTGGCTCTCATGTTTTCTGTTCCCACCGACAATGCACAGTGCTCTGACTCTACAATATTGTCACCAATATTTTGCTAGTTGACATCCCCTAGTCACTAGTTGATGACTAATCTGGCAAGGTACAGCCATATGATAGAGAGGCAAGTCTACTATGAAAGTGACCCAACCAAACCCTCTCTGATTGAAGCTAATGAAACAAACAGAACAAAGTTATATAATTTTCAGGGGGGATGGGGGGAGGGGATGTAACTGGGGATAAACATATAAAGTGAATTAAACCAGTCTTAGAATGAAAGAGAGAGAGAGAGAGAGAGAGAGAGAGAGAGAGAGAGAGAGAGAGGGCTTCCTGATTCAGTGTTAGCAGCAAAATATGCATGGCTTCCTTAAGAACTATCTTCCTAGTTCATATCAGCATAAATGGCTCTGGTCTTTTTGAGAAGTCTTGCTATAGAGCACTTGGTGTTTGTGAGCAGAGTGCTACAACTTGCTTAAAGACAACATAGACCCACTGTGTCCCTGGCGGTGGAGAGCAGGGCTCGCAGAGCTGGTGGTGAATGTGCCTTTGCCATGTCATGCTGGGTGGAGACAAAAGGCAAAGCAGCCTTAGTCCTAGCCACTCTCACTTAACATTAAAAAAATGTATTCCTGGTCAGAAAATTATTACAGATACATAATAGGACAGATTTAGACATAAAAGATCTCTAACCAAGACACAGCATGTTTAAAAAAATACACATAGGCTAGGGAGGGAAAAGAAAAAGAGAACAGAGAGTTATAAAAAGAAGTAGGTTTTAAAAATAAAGTCTTTAAAGAGACAGTAATTGTACTATAAAAGAGTACAGACAGTCATAGATTAAAGAAGTAAAGAAAAATAAACCACAAAAGATGGAATATATACAGAGAATCTGGATTATGTATATTATTGTTTTTTCTTTGACTTTTTTGACTGTAGAGACATATTTTATTCTGGGGACTGCTAAGCTAAACCAACATATATATTTTAAAGACACCTTGCCTTCAAAATTTGGATCTAAGGATATGTTAGTTTTGAAAAGAGGTTTTGCTTTTGTTTCCACAGAAGATGAAAACGTGTGGATATTTTCCAGGTTAATGTGGTTTGATGGAACAAGGTTCCCCAAAAGGTCTCTGTCTATGAACCCTAAAAATACTTCATGCAACAAACAGCAGGAAGCAGTTTGGAGAGAACAATGCCCAAATTCCCCAAATGACTGTTTATAAATGTTTATTTTCATTTAAAGTGGGTTGATTATAAGTGATTAATGGTCACAGTCAATTTCTAAAAATAAAAGAGGGGACATGATATATAGATATAAATACTTTGCATTGGTATGGGTCTTGGTCTATTGATACATATTTAAGGTTAATTGTGTCACATTATGTATATGTATTTATGTTCATGTTTAAGGTATTATGTTTGTGCAGCACATTTACAGATGTAATTTATAATTAAGAAATACAGATTAATAGATAGTCATCTATTATAGTCAAACTGTAGTCATATTAGTTAGGTTTTCTAGATATACAGAGATATATTTCATTAGATAGATAATCTTCAACACTGCAAAGACTTACAGAAAATGGCATTTATAATGATTTAAGAACTTAGACTTTTCTCAACAGTGAGGCATGTCTGCTTCTGGCAGCACCAGTTACTTCAGAGAGGTTGATGGGCATTGAAGGAACTCGTTATGGAATTTGCCTTCAGTGTGACAAGGCTGGCCACTTGGGCAAGAAACTGCTCTTGCCTGCACTGTTTGATGGTATGCTATGTGAACTGGAAATGAAGAACCCACAGAAAAGTGACTGTTGAACATGCCAAAAGATCGCATGGTCTTTAAGGGTTCCTGCTTCACAGAAGAAACTGAAAGATTTTCTGTAGGACACAGAAGAAAGTGATTGACAAACTACTAAGATAGGGAAACAGCCTTTCAAATTTTCTGCTTTATGAAAAAGTCTGCCAGATACTATGGTCCTATAGGCTGAAGATGGATGCCCAGTGTTACAGAAGAACTTTGGGTGACTGTTGTGGCAGCAAGATGTCTCTGTCAATTCTAAAACTATGGAAATTGCTTATAATGCACTTCCTGTTTGCTTAGGTAATATCCTTCTGAGGTCTTTGATGGAGTTGAAGGCAGATAGTTATAGTTTTCTTTAGTTATGATAGAAGATAAATTAGATATAAAACTTTAGACTCACAAAGATATATTGTAACTGTAATTCTTGCTTGATACCTGTTTTGTTATATATAGTCTTACTATGTTAAAGTTAAAACCTTACTGTTTATTTTGACAGAAAAGGGGAGATGAGGTTGAATATTCTTCGGTATATATGTTGCTTTTATTGGTTGATGAATAAATCTGTTTTGACCAATGGTTTATCAGAGCAAAGCCAGTTGGGAAATCTGAACAGAAATATATAAAGAGAGTAGGCAGAATCAAAGAGACACCATGTAGCTGCCAAAAAGGAAAGACATCAGCCAAAACCTTACCCATTAAGCCACAGCCTTGTGGCAATACATAAATTAATAGCAATGCATTAATTCAAGATATAAAAGCTGGCTAGAAATATACCTGAGTCATTGACCAAACAGTGTTGCAGTTAATAAAGTTTCTGTGTGATTATTTGGGTCTGACCAGCCAGAAAATGAACAAGTAGTCTCCATCTACACAGAGGTGGTTTTCAAAGCTTATGTGGCAATATTTTGTACATATTTTAAAAGTATTTACTTGTTCAGGACCAGCTTGATCTACAGACTGAGTTCCAGCACAGTCAAGGCTACACAAAGAAACCCTGTCTCAAAAAAACAAAAAACAAACAAACAAACAACAACAAAACAGGATTTCCTGAAAGCCAAACAGAGTTTCCCACTCTGTTTGCTAAATAAGACAATACTAAGTGCAAGATGCCAATCTGTGTTGTACTGTGTAGTAGAGGAGCCTGATTCATCCTTAGGTATGACCACTGTATATCTGTAATAACTCCAGCATCCTTAAGTGTCATTAAGCTTTTCTAGTCCCTGGGGCAAGAAGTTTTTGGTTCTGTGATGGGAGAATCAAGGCAATCAACAGGACATCAATATCATTAAAGTTGAGGTTTTGGGACAGTGAGAGACCTATGTGGATTGTAGAACTTTCTTCTGGTCTCCACTCAGCCCAATAGATTCTAGTTTATCCTTCCTTTCCATCTCTTCTTCCAGGCTAACAGGCCAACTGACTTTTGACTGCTTTGAACAGCCTCACAGTGTTGCTCTGGGGTCCTCTCAAGCATGTAAGGTCAAATCCATGGAGTAAGTTACATGGATATAGGTATGTACACCACTGGAAGTCTTCCCACTAATCCTTTTCTCAGAACAAATCCTGAAGAACACAGGCTGGAATGAGCCTGTCAGAATTTTTGCATGGAAATACTGTATCTCAAGGATGCATGCTATTAGTCCAAGGTTACATAAGTAACAAGAGGCAGAAGACGCAATGCCTGCTCCTCTTCTCTCTACTTCCAAAAGCATTAGTCAGATTAATCTGCTTTATGAAATACAATGCAAGAATTACACTTGTGTGGAATATTAATTGATTGATGAGTGTCACATTGAAAACAAGCAAGGTAATTAATCTAATTCAGCACTGGTGATTAGGTCTCATTAATACTATATTTAGTACGTGAGCATCTAATTTCTTTTAAGAGACATAGATAAATTGGAGGAATTTTTAAAAGACTAACCAACCAAAGGGGGACTTGGGAAGTAGAATCGTTAATGAAACAATTCAAGCAATGAAGTATTTGGAAGAAAACAGGGGGTTGCAGTTAGAAGATAATATTACAGTATACAAAGCAGTGGAGAGATGGGGAAGAAAAGCATTTAAAAGCCCATGAGACTAAAAAAAAGTGTTGTAAGAGGAGATAAACATAGCAGCCACTATTCTAAATATGCACAAAAGGGTCACACTACTCCCAAACTACTAGTTAAAGATTGGGCATTTCAAATAATTTTTGAATAGATGAGAGAGAAAACGAAGTTCAATGATCTGGCTAACATCACTTACACATAGCTCATCCACTCCAAGATACATTTCTCTCTTGTATATTAACATCATTGAATTTAGGATATATCTTATTTAAGTGGTATATGAAACATTGGTGTGTATAATAAATAATCAATGAGGTATTTATCATTTGTAAAATGTAGCTGTTTTGTTATTGGAGGCAAGTCCATTGCTCTGGGCTTCATTTCATTGTCTCTAAAATAGTACCATAAAAGTAGCTTTCTTATAAGACTATTTCAAGGAGTGAGTGAGAAATTTCTGTGGTGTGCTTAGAGAAAATAGTTCTCTTGGAATAAGGGTGCTGCCTAGAAGGCCATATCAGAAGGTGGTGGCTGAAAGCAACAACCACTCTTCCTTTTGGATCAGCACATCTGACTGTGAGAGGCTCCCCATGGCTCCCTCCTGCATCTCCAGTCCACTGTAGATCAGAAAGGAGATTCTGCTCTTAGTTGAGTTTTTTTTTTTCACTAATATAGAGCAATGCTAGAACAGTTTATTGCTTTGTGTACTCTTTATTCATTGTCTCCTGGATAGTACCTTGGGCTATCTGTTATCTATCTGTCTATCTATCT
>NW_004949103.1:15032881-15051973 GCF_000317375.1 Microtus ochrogaster
TCTATCTATCTATCTATCTATCTATCTATCTATCTATCTATCTATCTATCTATCTATCTACATCTTTTATTGTATTTTTTAAGACAGAGTTCTTTGTCCATCCTGGGATTCACTCTGTAGACCAGGCTAGCCGCCAAATATTCGCTTGCCTCTGCCTCCCAAGTACTGGGATTAAAAGGCATGGGCCACCATTGCCAGGCCTTCCTGTTATGTTAATGACAGAGTTTCTTAGAACAATCTTGAAGCAGTAGGTTAGAAGCTGGAATATCACCATACCCATTGTATGCTATTAGCTAAATCACACTATAGAGTCAGCCTAGATCAAGAGGGATAAACTCTGCTTCACAACAGCAGGAGCTGCAAAGGGCATGGATGTGGAGCTTGGGATATCTGAGTTGCTTCTAAAATCCATCTGCCATACACAAGACTTTGTTGGCTCAAAATTATCTCAGGGTCTGTACTTCGAGGTCTGTAGGACATAGAGAAGCCTGGCTCCAGTTTGAGTGAGGATGAGACAGCAAAAACTAGGTAGACGCCCAACTAGCCAGATGGAGGGTCTGGCTGCCTCTCATTGGCTGGAGGTATCCCAACATTACACCGTGTCACTTGACCTATATAAACTGATACTCACAGTAATAAACTGAGTTCTTTCTTTGACTCAACTCCTTATAGCGTCTGATTGTCCTGCATTGTGGGGCTCCAGAACGGGTGGCTAGCACACTCACCTTTCCCCTGGGAAATAAGGAGGCTAAGGAAGCCTAGTAAGACGTGATATACAGCAAATATATATATATAGACTTAACAAACAGTACTTGTCATTGTTGTTAGTGAAGGGCCTCATGAATGAAAAAGAGAGTCAGCCAGTCAGCCTGGTATAATGCAAGATGGAAGCAAAGATCATGGAGGGGCTGGCTATTCCTCAGGTGGCTTGAAGTCACCAGTGTATACGGTCATATCCATTAGCGCCTTTGAAGCACTGGGTCTCAGAATACAAGAGATAAAAATGCATTCAAGATTCAAGAGACATACAGCTAGGGGGTCAAAAAGAAGCTCCTTGTTAATCTGTAAAATACTTTTTTGTTCTTATTTTTTCTTTAATTTCGAACAATACACCTAAGTAATTTTACTTTTAAATATTTTAGGTATATTTACTTAATAATTCAATGTATATTCATATTGTTTTCAGAGAGAGAGAGAGATAGAGAGAGAGAGAGAGAGAGAGGGAGAGAGAGAGAAGAGAGAGAAGAGAGAAGAGAGGTCCCTCTGTCCACTTATTAATTCTCATGTAGGTTAGGCTTTTTGGCTGGAGTTAATAAACGAGTTAATACAAGAACTGATTAACAAGAAAAAGGCATAAATGTTTCACTAATTCCACATGTATGTGAGGGTCTTAACAAAGGATTTCAGTCTGAAGAAATGTCTAAAACATGACACTTTCCTACTTTATACACAAAACTATAAATTTATGAAGAAATGCCAGGAAGAAAGGATGTTATTAACTACTTAGTGGCAGAAACCCAGTCAATCTGTTTGCACTTGTGCCCAAAAACTGTATATTCTGATATCAAATTCATATGTTTCTAGAGACTAAGTATACCAGCCCAGTGGTCCTGGAGGAAAATTACTTGGTCAGAATTTTGTTATGGTATATGGTAGTTAACATACGGTGTCTCACATGTAGGGTTATTGTGAGATAAACTAAGAGCATATCTGTGCTAAAGTGCTAAGGGAGTATATGGTTTGATATTAGACAGTGGGATCGCATGAAGTACCAATAGTACAAATGAAACAAAACTGCATGCTAAAAACAAGGCAGCTAGAAGTCCTTTACTAAAACCTTACCATGCAAAGCCACACAATGCAATCACAAATGAACTACCATTGACGAAGGGAACCAAGAGGCTCATTTGAATAAAGGAAGTGATGGGGTTTGTATTGGATTCTTGAGGAGGGTAAAGCTTTGCCATTATTCATTAGTTGTAAACTTGGTTTTGAAAGATTTTTTTTCTTCCTATATACTGGCACTCTGACCATGCGTATGGTGGGTCACCGGATGGATTACTCTGCCCTGCTGAGTTATAGTTGGCAACAACATCTTGTAGAAGCATCCTGGTCTTACAGTATGGATATGGCTAGGTCATAATGCCTAGAACTGTCAAGAAAAAAAACACAAGCAGAGTGGAAGAAGAATGCCAAGTACAGATGACAATGACCAAGTTAACCCTGTATTAGACTCAGATATGAAACTAATGCTCAGAACATTTATTTGCAGAGCTAAGTAGAATCAGAGGGGGCACACGTGATAGGAAGATGGAGGCATCAAATATTCATCCTATTTTAGCTATGGTCAATAGCCATAGGTGTGTTTAGACAGGTGGCCTTAACCAACAATCAACAAAAGGACTTCATGAAATAAAAAAAGAAAAGCTGTACAGTAAAGGAAACAGTTCATTGAGTAAAGAGACAACCTAGGGAATGGTGGGAATCTTGGGCAGAATATTAATAATTATACTATACAAAGAACTAAAAAAACTAAACAAGAAATAAAGAAGCCTAAAAAGTGGGCTCATGAAATGAACAGAGAGGTCTCAAAAGATGAAATACAAATATCCCTAAAAGAGAAAGAAAAAATGTTCAAACTTCACCAGCCACCAGAGAAATGTAATCAGAACTACATTGAAATTCCACCTCACCCCAGTAAGAATAGCAGTCATTGAGAAAACAAATAACAAATGTTGGTAAGGATGTAGACAAAAAGAAAGTCTTGCATTGTGACTGGACTATAAATTGGTCCAGCTACTGTGGAAGTTAGTATGCGGGATTCTCAAACTGAAAATAGGTCTCTCATTTGATCACATGATACCTCTTCAGAGGATTTGCACAAAAGGCTCCAAGTCAACAGGTCACAGAGATAGTTCCACATCAATATTTATTGCAATATTCTTCAGAATATATAAATTGCGGAATCAAGCTTGGTGTGCAGCAACGAAGAATGGGTAAGAAAATGTGGTGTATATAAACAATGGATTTTTTTCAGACATATGTAAAGAAATTTGTATAGTTTGAAGGAAAATAGATAAAGCTGAAAAAGACATTGTTAAGTGAATTAAGCCAGTCTTAGAAAGACAAACAGTATTTAATTTCTTGCACTTGTGGTTCCTAGTTTTATTAGAGACATAAAGTCACATCTATAATCACGAAACTCTCCAGGAGGCCAAATGGGCCTGACAGAGAAAGGGAGTGGGAAAGGGAGAGGTGGGTGCAGATTACGTGGGGGATCAGCCCAGCATACAATGTATAGTTGTGTGAAAATAAAAACTAAATTTCAAAAAGGAGAAGCAGCCTGGAAAGTTTCTTTCAGAGTAGCCATGGCAGCTGTTAACTCATACTTTAGAGATGTCATTGAAGTGAAGCCATTGAAAAACTCCAAGCATATTGTTTAGTTATGTGACTTTCAAAATTAGAGGATTGTCTCCTTTCTTTTCATGTGTATCTATATGTTTGAATGCATGTGTGTGTGTGTGTGTGTGTGTGTGTGTGTGTATGTATGCGTGTACACGCATGTGCACTTTCATGTGGAGGCTCGTGGCTGGTGTTAGACTCTTCCTCGATTGCTCCTCCACTGTATTCTTTCAGCCAGGGTGACAACATGCCTGAAGATCCCCTGGACTCTACCTCCTGGAGGCCTGGATTCCAGGTGGCCCCATGGACACCTTGCATTTGTGTGAGTTTCTACCCTCTGAACCTTGTCACCTTGCTTGTACAGCAGACTCTTTGAATGCTGAGCCATCTTTCTGGTCCCCAAGTTAGAGATTTTTAAATCCACTATGATCAAAGGTTCTTGTTTGGCTGACAGAAGATCTGACGCCTGAGTTGATTCCAGGGATCATCATCGGGGCATTTTGTGAGCTATGACATTTTCCTTGTCAGTTCCTTATGCCTTAGTGTGTTACATATGTGGCTGTCTTAAACTTGAGTAGATTTTTAGCTGTTTTAGTGTGAAGGACTTCTTGTCTGAAACCCTCATGGTGCGGGACAATTGTCTATGTTCTGTCAATTGTGTTTTAAATAAACACTGATTGGCCAGTACCCAGGCAGGAAGTATAGGTGGGACAACCAGACAGGAAGTAGAGGCAGGTCAATGAGAACAGGAGAATTCTGGGAAGAGGGAAGCTCCCTCTGCAGTCTTGTTCAGACACCAAAGAAACAAGATGTGACTACACTGCTGAAAAAGGTACTGAGCCAGGTACCTGACACAGATAAGAATAATAGGCTAATGTAAGTTATGAGTTAATAAGAAACCTGAGCTAATGGGCCAATCAGTTTATGATTAATGTGGACCTCTGTGTGATTTCTTTGGGACTTAATGACTGCAGGAACTGGGCAGGACAGAAAGCTCAGACAACATCCTCTGACCTTGGCATCTAATCTGCTATTTTGTTACAAAACTGTTAAATGTCTGCTAATAGATTAAGGGGCCTGGATTTTATTTTGCCTTCATCCCCTTGTGGTGGTTCTTAACTATTTCAACTTGATAAAGGACAATGTGGAAATTGGGGGCATCAGCCTTACAGTCATCTTATATTCAAATAGAAAAAATTTGTTGACTAGCTGAGAGAACAACCTTTGACAGAAATGTCCAGGTTTCAGTGAGTCGTCCTCCATGAAATTCTCAGCCGAGTGGCTGACCCACAGCTCAGCTAACTGCTAACTCCTAACATTCACACTGTTATTTTCCCACAACACCCTTAGGATGCTTTTGGAATGCCCCCCCCCCAAAAAAAAATCCCTGGTACATTATCTAGACTTCATTCATCAGATTCCATTACCAGAAAGTCACATAACTTGTCTTGTACAATGAAAATAAGGAATTGGGGAATAAAACATAATTAGTCGAATTCTTGGCAACCCTGTCTGCTCATTTCTCTTTATTTAGATCATTACCCTTGTTTAAAAGAATTTTCATCACAAGTCTCTCACTCTCAAACTTGTCCTTTTGCATTTGGCAAATTCCTGTTATTTCCGATAGATATTTTCAGCAATTCAGGACTTTCCCTCTAACGTATTCATCTTCTTCACGGCATTGCTTCATCTCACAAAGCTCTCCCCAGAGTTTTATTAGTTGCTCATTTCTCTGTTTTTGATAGTTGGGTTTTCACCCTTGGAGAAAGTTTTCTGCACCACTTAATGGGAATCTAAATTGATCTTCTAACCTTCCCAGTGTCTAGAAAGACTTCGGTAGTAGGATAGTGATTATGGAACCTTTCTCAATTTTGCCAGTCAGACACCTTGAAGAAATCAATTAGTAGGCAAATTATTAATTAATTGAGCATTTAGAGTGTTCTTACTTTTGAAAAATCAATTAGGCCTTTGCCCTTAGTTTTCAAGCATTGCTCCACTATTAATTGTTTTAAACAGCAGCTCATCAGCAATTGGCTGAGATCAGCTGACTGTTGGTTTTTGTTCATATGTTGTGCTTAATTGATTAATACAATGAGCTGAAAACCTTTAACATCATTGATCTTGTCATGGAATGCTGAGTAATTGGTTGGCAAAATGTAATTTTTTTTTTTAAATTAGTGAATCAACGGTTCAAAGGCTCGGTCCAGCAGCAAACTGCAGTCAGCAAAACAGAAGATTTTCCGGATTTCTTCCAGACAGGTAATCTGAGTGACAGCCTCAACTAATTCTTGAAGCCAATACTACTGTGATAGTTTCTTGTTCTGTAAGAAGCAGACATGGATCTAATCTACATGGGAAGTAGTAAAAGACAAGATCTCTTGAGTAAATTGGGAGCATGGAGACCAAGGGAGAGGGTTGAAGGGGAGGGGAGGGGTTGGAAGTGGAGCAGAGAAAAATGTAGAGCTCAATAAAATCAATAAAAAAAGAAGCACAATGTGCCATCTATTGTTTCAATGCCTGGATTTTACTTATCAGTGGTAAGTGTGGATCCCATCGCAGTTCTGAGGAGATGGCTGTTGCTGCTGAGCTCTTACCAGAGTTACAAGAGACTGACAGCTGGTAGGATAGAGCTTTGTAATATCTTCACGTGGTGTTAGGTGATGGGCAGGGTCGTGGGGCTCAGCTCAGCCACTGTGTTTCTAAGAAGCTTTTTTTTTTTTTGGTGACTCTTTGTCCCTATGTCTAAACATAGTTCTGTCCCTGAATTGTCAGGGTATTTAGCTTGTTTGCATGGCATCTTCTGCCATGAAACTAAACTCATAGAGTTCCTGGGCTTAATCTAGGTGCTTTCAAATATTTAGTACTACACCCGACTTTAAAGCACAATTGATGCTGAAGGAATATTGGTTGACCAAATGAATGTGAGCATATGTGCATGCGCACACACACACACACACACACAAACACAAATTCTTTTGTTCAGATAGGAAAATATATTTTATCTTTGTACATATGTTATATTTATTATATATTATATTTATTACATAAATTATATTTGTCATTGTCATCATTATGATAGTATTTCTGATCAGTATATCTGCTTATCTACTTTATATAATAGATATATCTATCATATAAGATATTTATTATCTGTCTGCATCTATTCTTTATATATTTATCATCTATCTATATCTTTTTTTGTTGTTTTGTTTCTTTTTTTTGTTTGTTTCATCCACTCA
The DNA here is from genome assembly GCF_000317375.1 of Microtus ochrogaster. Lineage (NCBI taxonomy): Eukaryota > Metazoa > Chordata > Mammalia > Rodentia > Cricetidae > Microtus > Microtus ochrogaster. The sequence goes on from NW_004949103.1 coordinate 15,039,523, forward strand.
CTGACAGTCCTCTTATGGGTCACAGAGGCTTTTATTCTGTATGTAGAACCGCTGGGGTAGGGGTCTTGCCTGTGATCACCCTAGAGATCACACTGGGCTCCAGACAATAGCTTGGAAGGGAGATGACAAACAATGACTCGGACCAGTCACATGATTCCAAAGCTGGGGTTCCCAGCAGGGCTCCAGGTGGTCAAGTGAGGCATTGACAATGATGTCTAAGGAAGCAGTGGCATGGGAGGGACAGGCACTGGGCTGGCCTTGAGCTGCCTCAATGACATCAAGGACAGGGTCTAGGCAGCTGGTGGCTCCAGGGATCTCCACCCACACTTTACTTGGCCAGGGGGTTCCTGAAGGATCTACCGGCAAACTTAGCTTTGCTGCCCAGCTCTTCTTTGATTCTAAGAATCTGATTGTACTTGGACAGGTGCTCGGATCGGCTTGATCTGTCCAGTGTAGAGCCCCACCACCAGGTCAGCGATGAAAGTATCCTTAGTCTCCTTACAGAGATGGGACACCATGACGCCCCAACCATTGGACTAAGCCAGCTTACATGCCTGCAGAGACTCAGTCACAGAGCAGATCTGGTTCCCTTTGAGCAGGAGCCAGTTGCAGGACCTTCTCACTAACAACCTTGGCCATCCTTTTAGGATTGGCCACTGTGGGATTTTCTTCAACCACCTGGATGCCAGCTGTGAACTTCTGCCAGGCTTCCCAGTCATTCTGGTCAAAGGGGTCATCGATGGACACAACTGAATAGTCCCGGATGAAGGACTTATATGGGCCAGCCAGCTAGTCTGGTGTGATGTAACTGCTGGAGTGGTCAGGAGACTTGAAGTCCAGGCCATACTTGCAGGACCTGAAGAATTCAGAGGCAGCCACGTCCATGCCGATGACAGCCTGGTCAGGATAGCCAGCCTTCCCAATTGCGTTCTTCAGCAGCGCCAGAGCTTCTTTGTTCTCTAGGATGTTAAGCACAAATCTGCCCACATCACCCACATTGGTGGCATCCTTCCCATATTTTTCCTTGACATTCTTCAAGTTGTGATAAACCTCTGCTCCAATGCGCATGCTTTCCGGAAAGTGGATGCTCCCCTAGGAAGGATCATGAAGTCCTGCATGGCCAGGTGTTGCCAGCATGAGAACCCCCTTTGATCTCATTGAAAGGTAGGACTGGCAGGATGACTTCAGGGATGCCAGCCAAGTCAACCATGTGGCAGTAGATGGGTACCCCTTTTCTGCAGCACCAGCTTTGCAAAGAGCCAGGGACACTCCCAGGACGGCATTGGCACCAAATTTGGATTTATTCTTAGCGCTGTCTATCTCAATCGTTAGTTTGTCGGTCTTCTCTTGTTTCACAGCATCCAGTGTCTTGCTAACAGAGCAGGTACCATAATTTCACTGATGTCCTCAAAAGCCTTTGTGACACCCTTCCGCATGCAGAGTGTCTCATCATTGTCATGGGGTTCTATGGCCTCATAGATGCCAGTGGAGGCAACGCTGGGTATGGCAGCTCAGAAGAGACCTTTTGAGGTGTAGAGATCAGCCTCAACAGTGAGACTTCCATGGGAACCAAAGATCTCTCAAGCACGGATCTTGAAAATAGACGTGGTGAGTTTCTGGCAGTCAGATTGCCGTGTAGGAAAAACACAGATGTTTCTGCACACATCCTGGAGAGCCTTTAGGAGAGATGTTCCCTAGATCTCATCTGTTTTTCTTAAACAGGTAAAAGCAAAGTTGCTTGGTTTCCAAGATGGTTATTTGATGTTCAAGATATTTGGCAATTATTTGGAAATTTTCTCTACTTTTCATGTTGCCAAGACCTCATGCATTAGCCAGGGTGTGTGGTCATTTCTTGATAAGCACTCTAATTTATTTCATTCCTGTGTCTTTAGACACTATGAGATAAAATTTAAATATTTGTTTTTTAAATAAACCTCTCAAGATATTAGTAATAAAAAATGATTTCCAGTCAAATTAATTGTGTGAAATCTATCAAATTCACGTCTTTGGGGACTATCCAATATGTGCTAAAATACTGAAAATTCTGGCAAGTCCAGTCACAATATTGCACATCTGTAGTTTGTGACCTGGGAACCCTTTGGGGAATATTGGCCAGTGTCTCAGAGATAGGGTAGTCTACAGAGCCCACGATGAGAAATGTGGCTCTAATTCTCGAAAGGCCAGAGAACCACATCTCAATTATAGTTCTTGTATAGGACAACAGGCTGACAAAAGCAGGCTCTCCAGCTTTCCGGACAAGCCATGAGTATAGCATCTTTTCATCTTTTCTATTCATTTGTGGCTTGTTTTCTGGTAATAGTAGTTTATTGAGAGAAACTACTTTTTTAAAGTGGTTTTAAAAAATACCTTTATGATGTTTCATGCACAAATAAATTCAGGAAGCCTAGGAAAACAACACATTTTCATTCTTCTTATTAACATGAGCCGCTGTCAGCTTTAGCTGTCAACTGACGGGACCTAGAATCTCCTGTGAAGACATTTGTAATGAGAGATTGTCAGTACTGAGTTAGACTGTCCACATGCCTGTGAGGGATTGTCTTGATTGTCCTAATCGATGCTGGTAGCACTTTGTAGTGGAGGCCCGCATAAAAGGACATGAACGAAGGAAACCTTTTGGCATTTTTGCCTGGTTGCCCTCACTCTTGCTATTGAGTTTATTTATCCTGTTGCTGACACTGCTGATTCCTAGGCTGAGGTTAGGGTAAGCAGATCTCCCAGAATCCTCTAGGCCTTCAGCAGCACACTGTGACTACTGAGGCTCCCAGCATCATGGCCTGAACAACTACTAGGTTCTCAGCTTTTCTGTTGTATGACAGCCATGTCAGACCACTCTGACAATATTACATAAGCCAGGAAAATACATTCTCTTTGAATATCAATTAGTTATATCAGTTCTGTCCCTTTAGAGAGCTCTGACATAATATACAAATTGGCTTTCCAGTGGAGTTGCAGTACCATAGCCTTCCCGTAGTTTAAAGCACAGATCCCTCTTGTTTCCGGGTGTATGGGGGACCAGTGCCTATTGGAAATGACTGTGGATAATTAGGAAACTTCTAGAGGATCTTAGGAATTGTTTCCCAGAATTTCTTACTGTGTGGCCTCTTTGTGTTCCCAGGATAGCCAGGGTCCCCTTCTGTTCCAGTTTAAGGTGCTGGAAATCCATTTGTCAGCCTCCCACAGGCTGTCATAACTGTCTTCAAGGACTGGGCTGAGGCTCAGGGCACAGGCACCTACAGGGAGCAGAGCTAAAAATAATAACAAAATTAATATGCATTTGGGAAACAATTGCTCAGGCAAACCAATACACGCATAATGGATTCTGTCCAAAGCTTCATTTTCCAAACTGAAGAACAATAAGATGCATATTAACCCAGGTGAGTGTCGAAACAGATTCTTGGCAGCCTGTGATTAGATAAAGGAGCTCATGCAGCCTGAATACAGTAGACACAGTTAAAATTAGGCAGCATCACAAAGGGACGAAGATGAGATACATTAATGTTCAACCCGTTGTTAATTCAAAAATCTTTCTTACTTTTGAAATTCTGTGTAACTTTGAAGTTTAAACATGATTTTATTTTCTTTGCAAACTGGCTAACCCTGACTTTTAATTTAATTGCTAAATGTTCAGGAGCCTGTGGTGAGTGGGAGTTCTATTTTAGAAATGAAATTGGAGAATTTATAAAGAAGTTTAAATTATATAACTTTCATATGCTCTTATTAATACCTGGTTAAGGAAAAATGGTAGTTTAATATTATTCTTGTTAAATATTTCATATGTAAAGTAGAAAGTTTTGATTTCAAAAGACATTTTGAAGCTCAATGTACTGGTGCACACCTTTAATATCAGCTTTGAGGGAGTAGAGTCGTGTGGATTTCTGTGAGTTTGAGACTAGCCTGGACTACATGGTGAGATTCTGTCACAAAAACAAAGAAAGAAAAGAAGGAAAGAAAAAAGAGAGGGCAAAAGGAATGGCTCACTGGTTAAGAGTACTTGCTGATCTTTCAGAGGATCCAGGTTTAATTCCCACCACCTACCTTCATGGCTCACAGTCACCCGTGACTCGAGTTTGAGGGAGTCTGACACCCTCTTCTGACCTCTACAGGTACCATCCTATGGTGATGGTGTAGACATAAACACTCCAAAACAAAGTGTAGCAAAAACACTTTATGCTTTAAGAAAATTTAGTGTATAAATACTGGAATAAGTAATTTTTGAATGAGAAATGATTTATAATCATAAATGTAAAAGCAAATGGGTAAGTGGGTTTTCCATAATTCAGTTAAATAAATTTTGCAAAAAGATGATGAGAAATTGTAAGATAACATTTTTGCTTATTGAAGGCATGTAAGAGTAAGGCATGTTTTTAAGTTCATAGAATTTTATTGAACAAATCATAGCTATGTTTATGAGGTACAATGTAATGATTTGACATACATACATATATATATAATATTGAATAGTTCAATGAAACTAACTAGCATATTTATAATCTTACTTATTTTTCTCTGGAGAAATATTTAAAACTTTCTTATTTTGAAATATATGTTGTTTTATTCTAGTCATTCTGCCATGTGATGACTCTCAAAATTGTTTAGATTATTCCCAACCCCAGCCTTTCACAATTACACCATACTCTATTTCTCTGTGACTCCATTGTTTTAGACTCCAAATAAAAATGAGTTCATATTGCATTTGTCTTTCTTTCCCTATTACTGCAATATCTTCTAAGTTTATATATAATTGCAAATGACATTATTTTCTCCATTTAAAGGCATAGTTATGTATTTATAATTTTTAATGCATTCATGTGTTGATAGACATTTAGATTGATTCTATATATTGGCTATTAGGAATAATGGCAATGAACATGTAATTTCATGTTCCCTTGGACACATTTGTTTTCATTCCTTTGGGTAAATGAGGTTGCTAGATATCATGAAGGCTGTATTTGTAGCTTGTTAAGGAATCTTCATACTATTTTTCTCTACACTTTGCTAACTTACATAACCAATAATAGTATAAAAGATTTCCTATTGCTCCTATTTTACCACAACTTGTTTCTCATCTTTACCAAAAATCAGTGTTTGGTGCTGTGACTTTGTTTTTTTTTTTTTTTTTGACACAGTGTTTCTCTGTGTAGGATCTTGCTGTCCTGGAACTCACTGTATAGACCAAGTTAGCCTCAAACTCACAGAGCTCTGCCTGCCCCTGCCTCCCAAATGCTGGGATTAAAGGAATGCACCACTATCACCAGTTTCAGTTTGTCTTTTTGAGGCAGGGTATAATGCACCGCAGGCTGGTCTTGAACTCAGGATGTGTTCAAAGATGACAGTGAACTTCATTGCAGTAGTGTGCCTCCTCTCCTGGTTTTCAGCAGTGCTAGGGACTGGATCCAGGGATGTGAATATGCTAGACAAGCACCAAGTGAGCAATCTCCCTAGGCCAACTTTCATCTTACTCACAGAAAACCATTCTCCCAGGTCTGCGGTGAAGAGACTTCACTATGGTTTCAATGCACACAGGTCAGTAGTACTGAGTACTTTCCCATGTGTGTGCATGTCTTTGGGGGAATTCCTGTTTAGGACCTCTGCTTATTCTTTCACTTGGCTTATTCATTTCCTTGCTATTGAGTTGTAATCTCTTAGTTCCTTGTAGATCTTGAACTTAATCCCATGTTAGATGTATGTTTTATAAATATTTTCTCGGTGACTGTAGTTTCCTTTTCACTTCATTAGCTGCTAAGGTATGGGTTTGAAAAAGAAAAAGATATTCATGTGGACAGATGGCAGAAGTATTTCTATTTGGTTTAGAAAGGGGAGCTATTATTTGCTGAGCACCTACTATATAACAAGCCTTAACTCAACAATTTATGTAAATTATTTCATTGAAGTGTGTCATCACCCATAGAAGTGATCACCCATATTTCCCTGTAGTAATAGGAGCGGCGGGGCTGCGTCCCCAGCACCCCGGCCGCCTGCCCGGCTAGCTTATGCCCGAAATAACAACACACAAACTGTATTCTTTTAAACATCGCTTGGCCCATTATATCTAGCCTTTTCTCGGCTAACTCTCGCACCTGGACTAGCCCATCTCTAATAATCTGCTGTAGCCCACAAGGTGGCTTACCAGGGAGATTCTAGCCTACGTCCATCCTGGGTCAGAGCTTCATCCCGTGTGCCTCAGAGAGCAGAGCTCTCGCCTCTGCCCGCAAGAGTGGAGCACCGTGTCTCTCTGAGGCGTCTGCCCCAGAGAGGAGAGCTGTCGAGTCTGACCTCACTTCCTCTTCCTCCCAGCATTCTGCTCTGTTTACTCCACCCACCTATGTTCTAACCTATTAGGGCAAGCAGCTTCTTTATTTAATTAACCAATGACCTTCCTCCATCATTTCCCTTGTTTTACTTTAGAGATAAAACATGAGGTGCAGGCGGCAAAGTACAGTAAAGGAGATTGAAATATAACACTGTTAGTGACTGATTCCCATTCAGTTTGCAATGCAAGGATCACAGGACTGTAATACACATTGCATTTTCCTCTGGACTGCTGAATATCAATTCAGATGCTGTATTTGATTCCTCCGTGGGAGAATTCCTCTCAACACTAATGTCATCCGAGAGCTTCCATTTTTCATGTCTTCTTTGGAAGCTGTGCTCCATCACCAAGAATTTCTCTCTTTCCACCATCAATAAAGAGCTGGATAAGAGGGGATTTTTTTTTCTATCATGCAAGATTATAATGATTTGTAATCATAGTAATTCCTTTCTTCTTTGACTTTGTGTATCTGGTAAATGAAGCTGAAAAGTGTTTTGTGTATAAGAGGCCTGTCAAAAACACTAACTGCCATGACCATCAATTGCTGCTCAAGGGCATGAAACAGAACATGTGCAATGGCTTCCAGCTGCCAAGGGGTGGGCACATGGGGAAGAGTGGATGTGTTCTGCCTATTCTTTTGGATTCTTAACTGAGAAAACATATTTAAAAAGAGAAATGAATCCAAAGGTAATCAGCAAGACTTCTTGTAATTGCACTTGTTGTATTATCTATTAATTTGACTGTAAATTCACAGGGGCTTTTATTCCCTGAAGAGAAACCAAAAAAGTGTGTGTGCTCATGTATGTATGTGTGTCTGGTATGTGTCTATGTGGCATGTGGTGTGTGTATGTGTGTGTGGTGTGTATATGAGGTATGGGTTTTGAGTGTATATGTGTGTGTGGGGTATTAGTTATATATAAGTTTGATGTTTGTGGTATATGAGTGTGTGTGGCATGTATATGCTATGTGTGTATATATATACACACACATATATAAAATGTATATGTATGTTGTACATGTGGCCTGTGTATCTCATGTATGTGTGTGTGGTATTTGTGTGTGGTATATGTATGTGGTGTGTGTATGTGTGTGTGTGTGTGTGTGTGTGTGTGGTCTGATGTGTATGTGTGTGTGGTTTAAACAGTCATGAAACTAAGGGCAACAGAGGTCTGGCTATAATTATAGATGTCCTTTTCTCTAAGCCCACACTTTATTTTCATGTTTATGAAGGTGAGATTTAAAAACACAAGAGGCATTCAATTCAGAATTACGCTTTTCACAAAAATTACAGCATAATTCTATCTTACACTGATTCATATTTTATAAGACATATGACCATTTTCTAAACCTCTGGGTGTAATATATTTTAAAATACCAGCACACTGACTAGGCTGAAAAAGAGCACTAACTAGACATTTCCCCTAAGAAAACCATTTCACATATTGACTCAGAATTATGTATTAAGCTAGGAAGGTTTAATATTCCATATAAAAAAGAATGAGTTATTCTTTCCTTGGGAGATATAAATTTGGATTTTAGACTTCTGTCTATTTACTATTTCAAACACAGCCTGTGTTGCTATAATTTTGAGGCGGGCATTGAATATACAAGCTTTGGTGATGAAACAGCTTCCCCTTTTTTTCTTGACATCAACACAGAGTCACATACCTATTTTAATACATACTGGGTTCTCCGCATATAGACGAAGCATTGCTGAACAAGTCCAACTGTGTGTTTTTGATAACCAGCACAGTTCAATGTTTTCCTATCTCTCTGAGTCTGGGGATCATAAATAATCACTTTAATTCTCTGGTAGACACTGAATTACATAGCAGATTATATCAAGCCTGGAAAGGCTCCATTAAAAAAATTTACACATTTCTTTTATAGGAAGAATATGAGATATGAATGAACTCAAATGGTATTTAAGGTTTTGACTAAAAATGGCAGAACTTGAAATAATTCTTACTATTTGAAGGGAAAAGCTCTGGAGGTCATTTGAAAAAAAGGATTATACCGAAAAAGAGAAAGGCAGAAAGGAAGAGAGAGATAATTAATTGAGTATACTAGAGATGAACAACTAAATGAAAATATACAGATCTGCCAGAGCCCAGGGCAGTCAGAATAATAGTAATCAAATCTTACCAACTCTTAATTGGAATAATGAGAAAACATTCTTAGCCTTCTTGATCATGTTGGCATTTTAATTAAACTTTCTTGGATCCTAAAGAAAACAATGGTGTTTTTGTTGAAGTGCTTTTTGTTTAACTGTTACCAAAAATACGTTGGAAGGCAGTAACTGAGTAGTATAATTGGGGTTTTTATGTACAGTAACAAGGCAGAACATGTTAGCAGAGATTCAAAACTTTGGCTTTCAAAAAGTTAACTGTAAATCTATGGCTACAAGAATCCAGAACAATGAAATGTGGATTTAATTAGAACAAAGGTCCCACATTTTCAGAGACAATATGCTGGCGATCTTTCTACAGCATGTACTAAATAGAACAGTTCTGGTCTAGTGAAATAAAGATTTTCAATAAATAAATAGCTGACAATTTCATATACACATATATAACATGGAAGGTGCCAGAGGCAATGTTCTTAGTGCCGGAGTGGCATGACCCCTTGCAGTCTTCATAACTTCCACCTAATGCAGGTAGTGTTCTCACTCCCACTTAACGATGAGGAAAGAGAGGCACATGGAGGTTCATAATTTGTGCCACATATACACAAGAAATAAAAATAAGAAAAGGCCCAGGAGTTGGCTCAGCAGGTAAAAGCTCCAGCTGAACAAACATGAAGTTGGAGTTCAAATGTCCAGCGCTCACGTAATCAAACTGGAACAGTCATGTGTGCCTACAACCCAAAGCCACAAAGATCAGGGACTAGAGGACTGCTGGGGCTGGCTGGCTGCAAGCCTTATTCTAGGTACAGTGAGAAACTCTGTCTCAAAGAGATAAAGTGGAGTGATGGAGAAGAACATCTGAAGTTCTCTTCTGGACTCTGCAGACATAGCTGTGCACATTTTCACACACATACACATGCACCACAAACACACATACACTGAACTTGAATACTTTTTGTGTCTGAGAATATACCTAACTAACTGCAGAACATGGATTTAGACTTAAAGTCTGATTTCAGCTTCCGTCAACCCCATATCATACCCCCGATGTTCATCTTAAGTAGCTTACACAAAATCAGGAACCTGATTCTGTGACTTCCATCTTCTCATCTTCAGAGTAGTAGTCTTCCAAAGCAAATATTGCCTTTTTACAGATGGCAAAAAATAAGGTCAGGATGTTGCAGGCAACCACTTGTTTGTCTCGGCTGCCTGGCTAGCTAAGCCCTGAAATAACCACACAGAAATTGTATTAATTAAAACACTGCTTGGCCCATTAGCTTTAGCTTTTTATTGTCTAACTCTTATATTAATTTAACCCATTTCTATTAATCTGTGTATTGCCATGTGGCAGTGGCTTACTGTCAAAGATTCTAATGGGCATCTGTCTCAGATGGAGGATCCATGACTTTTCCCTGACTCCACCCTTATTTCTCCCAACATTCAGTTCTGTCTCCCCCACCTACATTCTGCCCTATCAACAGGCCAAGGCAGTTTCTTTATTCATTAACCAATGAAAGCAGTACATAGACAGAAGGACCTCCTACACCACCAGGAGATACGAAGTAATGATCAAATTTAAACTACAATCAGGGAGAATTTAAGCCCATTTCTATCTGACTCTGAAGTGTCGAGGTTGTTCACCTATTCTTGGAAAGCCAAGACTAAGTGCTGTATCTTTTTGATTCAGGTATTCAGTTTATTTTTCTATAAACTGAACAATATTTCAGAGGGTTTATATGTTTTATTTTGTTAATGAGATTAAGATATTTTATGAAAGATCATTTACTCCTCCACTTAGGAAGCTCTCAGGGTTTTAAATAACCCAGATGATTATCTTTAGGAAAAGACTACAAACTCATATATAGAAAATGGGATAAGCAAGCCATTCAGTGATCCAGTGGGTTATGGACCTCCAGTCTGGGGCTCTGATGCTTATATTCTTGTGTTGGGTGTTGCTGCACAGTAGAATCATGTTCTCTCCCTGGCTTAATTGCAGACAGAAATCAAGCTTAGTCACAAGAATCCTCTGAGGGGATTTTCCAAGCTTTTGGGATAGCCTCATGCAGGGCAGGAAACTCCACTAGCTTTGCAGTAATCTAGATTGGCAATGAATCTGTCAGACATACACTCTATTCCATGCACTGTGTCACCTGTAAGAAAAGAAGGTGAACCAGCCTGGACAATAGAAAGCTAGCAAGAAGGAGAAAACAGTATTTTTCATATTTGATCAGATAATGTCAATCAGAAAAGAACATGAAAAATAGATGATTTATAATGCAAAGTAAGAAAATAAATCTTTGTATTGATTTTATTTAAATAAGAAAGGCTTCCTGTTTTCTCTTTTTCAATATTAATTTGCTGATAATTAGGGTGTGGCATTGTTCCTGTATATTTGTGCCTGTGTGTATATGTGCACACATGTGCTACAGTGGACATGTTCAGGACAGAGGACAATGTTCAGCAGTTGGTTCTAGCCTTCTACCTTGTTGAGGCTGGGTTTATCTTTTGATTCTGCTGTGTTCATTATTCTAGGCTAGCCCATTCATAAATTTCTCTGTGATTCTCCTGTCTCTCCCCTCTTGCCCCAGGAATGTTGGGATTGTATTTGTACATCACTGTGTCCCACTCTGTGTGGGTTACTGAATTAAATACAGGGTATCAGGCTTGTGCCACAAACACTTTGACCTGTTGAGAAATCTAGCCAATCCTGCTTTTCTCCATCTAGTTAAAAAAGAAATAAATAGGTAGAAATCAGTCGACAAATTTGATGGTTGTCTATGACACAAGAAAGAACACATTTCTAAATTGTTAAGGCGTTTTATAATTAAGAATGGTGAGCTGAAGGGGCTCCATTGCTCCCTCAAACATAACAGGCTATAGCCAAGTTTACCCTCCAGAACCTGGTGACAAAAAAAGACCCTATTGCTAAAGACATTTTTTACTTATGCCAATGAACATGGAGAGGTAGAATTGGTGCCCAGCTAGAAGCTTTACCCCAACTCACTAACATTCATGGTGCTTGCTGGTATTTTGCATACTACTGGAGTAAAAAAGTAATCATTACTGTTACCTAACTATAAGCCATGTTACCTAAAATAGTGACCTGTGTGTGTGCAAGACATACGGGTGCAATACTGATACAAATGTTATGAAAGCAAACAAACATGTTTTGAATGGATTTAAAGCCCACTCCATGAGATTGAACCCAAACCTAACGCTGCTAAAGTGGCCAAGAATGTGAGACCAAACTAGTCCTGGGCCCTAGGGGAAAGCCTAATACCATTATTCCACTAAAGGAAAATAGTAGTAAAATGACTCCTAATGACACACAGATATAAGTGTAGATCTGTGCCTTGTTCAGCCGTCATTATAAAAGCTTCTTCTTACAGAAGTTGGGAGTTAACACAGAAACCCACAACTGCATAGTGTACAGAGAGTGAGAGACTTTGAAGCATGCAGCCCTAAATAGGATGTCCCCTCAGGGACCAGTGAAAGAGGAGGCAGGGAGATTCTAAGAGTCGGAGGTATAGGCTAACTCCAAAGAAACATTGCCTTATAGACACAACAGGGCTGATGCACAAATAAACTCCCAGAGATTATGATAGCATTTAAAAGACGTTCACTAGTTCAAGCTGGACAAATCCCAGCTTGGCAAAAGGAAAGTGGGCAAAAAGTCCCAACCCTAACCAAAAAGGTGCTTGTACTTGATGTCTGCTGGGAAATGGAAAATCAATTTTCTTTAATGAAGTGTCACTGGGTATATCAATCATATTCTGGGGAAGGCCTCATGACCCAGAGCCTCTAGTTGGCCAACAGAAATTGGATTCCATGTTTTCACTGTGTGTGTACCTTTTGTTTTGCTATTTTTTTTTCTTATTAGGTTGTTTGTTTTGATTGATTGAGAGAGAGAGAGAGAGAGAGAGAGAGAGAGAGAGAGAGAGAGAGAGAAAGAGGAGAGAGAGAACATGAAGTTTTGTGGAGAAGACCATAGAGTA
>NW_004949103.1:15052073-15087308 GCF_000317375.1 Microtus ochrogaster
GATCTCTGTGAGTTTGAGACCAGCCTGGTCTACAGAGCTAGTTCCAGGACAGGCTCCAAAACCACAGAGAAACCCTGTCTCGAAAAACCAAAAAAAAATATACTGTATACTAAAAAATTAAATACAACCTGGCAGTGGTGGTATATACCTTTAATCCTGGCACTTAAGAAGCAGAGGCAGGTGAATTTCTGTGAGTTTGAGGCCAGATGGGTCTACAGAGTGAGTTCCAAGACAGCCAAGGCTACATAGATAAACCTTGTCTTGAAAATAAACATCAAATAAAAAGAATAAAAGATAAGAGAACAGCTGTCATAAAAACAATAGTGAACTGTGACAGAGAGATTTGTTCTAAGTGCTTTGATTCTTATGCTTAGAGGAATCTGGCCTCACACTGGAGAAGGGGAGGAAGAGGTATGAACTGGAATTTTCTGAAGAATAATGGACAATACTGTCTCCATTCTGGATGGGGACTTCAATGGAGATGTTTAAGTCAGTAATTCTTGTCTTCTTCTTTTTTTTTTTTACTTTTTTAAAAATTTAATTTTACATTTTAACCACAGTTCTCCCTCCCGTTCCTTCAATCTCTCTCATCTCTTCCCCAGGCCACCCCATCCACTCCTCCCAAAGGGTAAGGCCTCCCATGGCAAGTCAACAAAGCCTGGCACATTGGGAAGGCAGGACCAACCGCTGCCCCACCCAATATCAAGCCTGAGCATAGCATCCCACCACTGGGAATGGGCTCAAATAAGCTAGTTTATGCACCAGGGATTGATCCTCGTCCTATTATCAAGGGCCCATCAGATAGAACAAGCTACACAACTGTCTCCCACATGCAGAGGCCTACTCCGGTCCCATGTAGGCTTCATATTTTTGGTCTAGAGTTCATGAGTTTCTGCAAATTTGGTTCAGCTGTGTCTGTAGATTTCCCCGTCATGATCTTGACCTCCCTTGTTCACATAATCCACATAATCCCTCCTCCCTCTGTTTGACTGGATTCCCAGAGCTCAGCCTGGTGCTTGGTTGTGGATATCTGCATCCGGTTCTATCAGTTACTGGATGAAGGCTCTATGATGACAATTGGGTTTTTCACTAATCTGATTATAGGGGAAGGCGAGTTCAGGTACGCTGTCCATCAATGCTAGGAGTCTTGTCTTTAACATACAATGATTTATTTTTTCTTTACATCACTTATGGAACCAATAAATAAATAAATACCCAAAATTGCTTCTTTAGCCCTATCTCTATCCTCCCTCAGCAAGTGTCTGCATGAACTACAGGAGACATATATGGGACACTAAGGGAAAAGTGAAGAGGCATTCTCTTATCTCATAATTCTCTAGAGAAATGAAAGACCTACCCTAACAAAGAAAGCACTAGAATGGTCCACATATCCTTAATCTAGTGATTCTGGCTGTAAAGAAGCTATTGTTTTGGGGTTATATGTCTATGGGAAGTTCTTTCTCCCTCACATGTGCAGAGTCTGGGGCAGAAGTAGAAGGAGGCCTACATATCATTTGTCTAATTATTTCCAAGATATAAATCAAATAATGAGTCATTGAACAAGATGTGTAGTTACTTCCTTCCTCGAAAGACAGTGCTTCATAATGTCAAAATGGAAAACTTGTATAAAGCCAGGATTTTCAGAAGTTTGAAAGTTGACAAAACATATCAAAGTTGATTGATTTCATTATTTTCACAAATGGCTGGATGTTCTTTTCATGAGTAAAAGATTTATGGGTCAATAATAAAGACATCTATAATTTATAAATTGTGTGTTTCTTCATAATCCCCATTTTTCCAGCAAAATCACTGATTATAATTATCATAATCAAAGTTTTACATAATTTGTGTTCCTCTGGCAGTAATGATCAACAGAAGCAGATACTTAATTTTAATTCTGCTATCACAGCACTAAAGTAGCCACAAATATACAAACAAATGGATGTAATTGGGCAAGCATGAAGTCTTATCAACATGACCACAGTGAGGTTCTTTGATCTTGTATTATTTGTTTTTTTTTTCTTCTTCCTCTTTTGAGGGAGCTCTTACTGTATAGTTCTGGCTGACCTTGAACTCTCGATGTAGACCAGGCTGGCTTTGAGCTGGAATAAAAAGTGTGTGCTATCATGGTCAACCTGAAATTTATATATTTTCATTAGAATCACAAAGCAAAACAAATGTTATAAAAAAACTAGATTTTCCTATGTATCTCTAAAATAGTAAATTAGTCTAAAGGTTAAAAGGAAGAACAGATTTATTTATTTAATTGCAGTCAATGATTATTTATAAAAATACTTAAATGAGCTGTGATTTCATATGACCTTTGAAGAGCCATTGTATCTATAGGAATATGCTAAATGTACATTTTTATTTTGGGCTTTCAGTGTCTATGTAGGTAGCAATGTAAAGGACAAGTATGAATGCAACACCCAGGCTTACTCCTATAAAAATGTAGATGTACTGTTTGCTTTTAATATAGGAAAAAGGATCGTCACTCCCATTTGCAACCCTTCCAAAGACTGAACTGGTTCCCAAGTATCAAAGCAAGTAAGAATTGAATCACAGAGAGAAGCCAGAGAAAGGCTAAATGATAAAAATGTCACAGGAGAAGTGAGAACCATTGCATTCAGATTAGGGGAGAGAGGGACTTTCCAAGTAAATTGATTCAGTCATCTCTGTGAAATTTCTTCTGCTCACATGATCTTATGCTGATCACGCTCTCCATCGGCAGGAGAGTGATATTTGAACCCATTCTTGAAAAAAGATTTATTTATTTATATTTTATGTATATGTGTGAGTGCCTGCATGTACGTAATTGAACCACACGCATACCTAGTGCCTGTGGAGGCCAGAACAGGGAGTTGGATCCACTAGAGTTACAGGTGGTTGTGAGGAAACTGAAGCTGGGTCTTCGGCAAGAGCAACCAGTGCTCTTAACCACTGAGCCACCTCTCCAGTCCCAAATTACTTTTATTTCACTAGTGTAGGCTGGAAAATCTAAGCGTGTCTTTGAGGCCAAGATGGTCTTAGTCATAAATGTGATGTGTAATGACACATACACCGCTTTACAGGTTTGCATACGTATTTTTTCTAGATAATATTTTTTAATACATCACTAGAATTTTAGATAAAAATGTTGTTCAGAAGAGAAGCTACAATAAAGTATGATGGACATGTACTTGCTTCTAGTTTGGGGTTGTTCTTCTCAATAAAATGATTTTTATCCAGTTCTCTGTAGGGTCTGTGTGCTTTCTTTCTCCTTTGTCAGATCTTGGAATCTCAGCATTTCTTAGTTTGGTCTTTCTCTGGTTACGTAGCAGTTGAATTTTAGTGGATGTCAGTGTTTGTTTCCGTGATGATTAGCAGCATCGAACACTATCCACACATCCCACACTCACATTCGTTCAAGCAGTGCTGAGTATTGAACCCACCCTAGGCAAGCACACTGACCTATATTCTCAGCTCTATTAATCTTTCTTGTGAGGTATTTGTTTACCTTTGTTGCCTATTGAGAATTAACTAGAATATTAGCCATTTATTATTAATTGATAATAACTTATTATTTACTGTGTGGGTGATATCTGCATGTGAACACATGTGGCACTATGTACAGGTGGGTGTTGGAGGGCAATTCTGTGCTTGATTCTCTCCTCCACCTTTAGCTGGGTTCCAGGGATAGAGCCCGGTCATCAGTCTTGTTATATCAGACTTCAAGCCTCTTTTACGTTCTCAATTGGCCCTAATTTAAGAAGTCCTTAAATGTTCTGTGTAGAAATTTCTTGTCTCATCTCTGTCTTATACATATTCTCTTCCAGTTGTGTTCGGATTCTCCTTGTTCCTAACAGTATCTTAAGATATAGAAAACTTCGGAATTTTGAGGAGCCATTTGTTTTGTGAAACATGGAGCGTGTGTATTATGTTCTGAGAGTTCCCTGGGAAGTACTAGGTCAACTTACAGATTCCTCTTGCCCAGGGGTGAGCAAGGACTGGCTCCTTTATCCATTGATAACTCTTAGAGATGACTCTACGCTCTTGGAGTTTTTCCAAATTCGTGTTCTCACTGATACGTGCCCTTAATAGTTAGCAATTGAACAGGACATGTATGTTAGATCCCATTATAATCTCCTGTTGATAATAGGGGCAAGGGAAGGGCAGGGAAATCAATAGAGACTCTAACATTGTCTCCACCATCCAAGAGCTTTCTACAGCCTGTTTCATTAATATCCTGACAGGATATTACGTTTGATTGAGAGCAAAGTGTGTGGGGTGGGGGAAGAGTGTTGATAACATAACCAGTGATGGAAAGTAAATACTCTGGGAAGTCAGAAAGTTAGATTTAGAATCTCTGCCTTCCAATATAAGAGCTACACAATCATAGGCTGTATGCTTTGAAAGTCTAACCTTAGTTTTTTCTATGTATAAAATGGGGTGATATTTATATTAATCTGTTTGGGCTGCTGCAACAAAATACTATGGAGTATAAACAACAGAATTGTATTGCTCATAGTTCTGGAAGCTGGGAAGTGCAGCATCAAGGTACAGCTAATTTAGTGTCTGGGAAAAATCCTCCTTTCTGGTTTATAGTTGGCACCTTTCCAATGTGTTCTCTTATGGTGGAAAAAAAAGCAGAGCAATTCCCTCAGCCCTCCAGACTCTCACGGTGGTAATGGTAGTCATTAACTGAACAGAATTCAGAATCACTTGAGACAGTGGCCTCTAGGAGTACCTGTGAGGAGAGAAGACCGGCCCACTGGGAGTGGTACCATTCCCTGACTGGCATACTGCACTGTGTAATTGGAGAAAGGGACCTGAATAACAGCAAGCATTGATGGTTTCTCTACCTTCTGATTGTCGATGTAATGTGATCAGATTCTTCAAATTCCTGATGCCTTGACTTCCCTGCAATGATGAACTATATGCGTGAACCAAAATAAACCCACTTACTTATGTTTTTTTTTGCCAGAGTAATTTATTTATCACATGAACAGAAAAAAACATCAGCAACAACAAACCAAATCATCTCCCAGAGGCATTTCTCATTAATAACATCAGTTTGGGAATTATAGTTTTGTTCTAAGAACTTTGGAGGTTGGCACAAGCAGATCATGGCAATAATATAATTGAGTTATATGTGATTTAAAATGTGAAGAGCCCTAAGAATACTGCATGGCATATAATAGCCATTCAATAAACTTGGACTATTATTATTTTTAATAATGAAGTTCACACTATGAATGAGACCTATGGATGTCAGAGTCCCCAAATTGAGATAAGCAGATGCAAAAAAATGTAATCAGGAGTTAGCAAGATGATAGAGCTTTTAATAACTTTGTATCACTCCGATATTCTCAGCATTATATGTTTGAGCAGAGTGAAGCAGGCAGAGAAGAATGAAGGAGACAGATGTGTGGAAAGAGAGAGAGAAAAGGAAGGGTTGTTTCCACTGTGTCTGGTTTTTTGATCCTTGGTTCCCTTTGGGGGTTATATTAGGCAGTAGTTCAGAACTTAGGGAAGTAGGAAAGATTGCTGGTGTCCATGTTTTTTGCTCCATTCTCCTGAGATTTTTCTACCTAACCACTGCCCTGCCAGGAACCTGAATTGCTACTCTTTAAGCCTCTTGCTTCTATGCACACATTGTCAGTCAGTTCAAACATATGTAGGGGAGTATATACTTCTCACCTCTGTATCCACAACCTTCAGGGCGAATTACAACATTATGTCAGGAGGTTATGGGTGAAAAGGTCTCAGAGCATGCCCGGCAAATGCCTGGCATGCTGTTTGCTCCTCTAAACATCTTAGATATTTGGGGGGAGAATGAATGCATGCATGCAAGCTCCCACTTGCATAAAAGGAAATTCCGATCTTCCTTGGCTGCCTTTTCTAGCTTTAATCGCTCATTTCATTCGTTTCCCCTTTTTTCCTGTGGCTGCTTTCTAGCATCCAATTAATATTTTCTCTGATAAATGTTCTTTTTAAGGGTAATCTATCCTTGGTGCTAAACTCAACATTTTTCTTATAACCTCAAAAAAAAAATAAAAGACACATAAAAGCAAAAACTGATTCCTTTCTGTAGCCTGAAATACCAGCTCCAGCCAGCCAGGTTTGCATATTTGTAATTGTTCTGTCTTATTCATAACAGCATTCTCATAAAGTCAGTTAGGATTTAATGTATATTTGTTTAGGGTAAAATAGAAGTGACAAAATTTGGAATCCACATTCATATGTGGTTTTGTCTAGGGAGTCATGAATTTGAAGCTATGCTCATTGCTCTCCAAGGATATTTAAATAACAAATATGAGAAGATACCTGGGCGCACACAGGGTAGTTTTGTGTTGTGCTGATTAAAATTAGAGCAGGTTGCAGGGGAAACAGTGGGACACAGTGCATCCAGAATTTCAAATAACATACTGTTTTGTTCATTTTCAGAGACAGAGTTTGACATTATCATATTTTAATTTTTTATTCAGGAAAGAATTGTTAAAATAACTTCCAAACCAGGGGTGAGGTTTTCTGCTCTTTTTCTCCTTGTGAAAGCCTTTCTTGTTTTATTTGGCTTTTCTTTTCTTTTCTTTTTCTTTTTTTGCCACAAAACATATATACCGGCAGCTCCTCCACTGGGGTATAGATTGAGGGTGTTGGATAAGATGCATAACTCAGTTCCATGTGGCTCGGTATGTGAACTCTACTTGCTTTCATCCCTAGATAAGAACTTCTTCCAGCTGTTTATTTTATAGATTATAGGGCATGGTACATTTATTACTTCTCTTAATGGTAGTTGCTGACATTATCAGTACTTTGTGAAACCTGTGTTCTTCCTTGTGTTTCATTAATACACTTAAGACATTATTTTCTCACTTTCATTTCCAAGTCTGAACTTAGAAAATGGTGGCTTTAGATACATTTTTCAGGATATGGAATGATCAGAGCATGTCCAGGTGGTCTGGGCAGAGGTGTGTTTGGTTTTTCCAGAATCACTCATCATTGGCATGTATCTGCTCTTTCTTAGGGGGCATTTGAACCCAGTATCTCCTCTACAATCATTTGGGTTCTATCACAGAGGCCTAGCACATGTGTGTGCTCTTAAAGGACTCAGGATAAACTCTTGCAGAACTCAGGTGAGCACAGCAAATCCTCAGGCAGCTGGGAGTGGACACAGGTTTTTTTTTTTTTAATCTCAAGATGAACAGGAAAATTCTAGGTCTCTTTGTCTTCCATTTCACTCCTCCGACTTTCCCTTTGGTGAGGCTCGATTAAATTCTGTTTCTACATCTCTAATGATACAGGCATTCAGGGCACAATGAAAAATAAAGACCTTATTACTTCATAATATGTTTGGAATTGTGCATAATTATGTTTAGTTGATTAGTTGGCTATAGTAATCGCAAGACCGTAGAATGAGTGAAATTAGAAATGGAAAAGACCCATTGGGTGTCATTATCATTCTTCCCGTGGAGGCCAAACATGCTCTGAAGTATAGTGCATGCCTCTGTGTGTGTGTGTGTGTGTGTGTGTGTGTGTGTGTGTGTGTGTGTTTTAGAGTTCTCTTTTAGCTAGCTACACAAATGTACAAACTGTCACATTAACTTAGGTAGAAATAACAATATTAAGAAGTGGGACACAACCGGTTGTGGTGATATACACTTTTAATTCTAGCACTCCAAAAGCAGAGGCAGGCAGATATCTGAATTCTAAGCTAGCCTGGTCTACAGAGCAAGGTACAGAACAGTCAGAGCTACACAGAGAATCCCTGTCTTCAAACAAACAATAAACAAACAAAGCAAGCAGGACACATAACCAGAATAACCCAGCCCAAGAAATGATAGTGGTTTTACATGTGTTTTGGTTTGATTTGCTTTCCTAGGTAGATGCTGAATCCTGCAGTAGGAGGAGCAGATGGGTTGTATCCCACTGCCCTGCTAGCTTAGCCCCAAAATAATTACACAGAAACTGTATTCATTTAAACACTGCCTGGCCCATAAGCTCTAGCCTCTTATTGGCTAATTCTCACATCTTGATCTAACCCATTCCTAATAATCTGTGTAGCACCATGAGGTCGTGGCTTACGGGGGAAGAGTCTAACCAACGTCCATCTCAGGCAGGAGATTCATGGTGTCTGCCACACTTCCCTTTTTGCCAATATTTTGTTCTGCCTACCCCGCCCACCTAAGAGCTGCCCTATCAAAAGGCCAAGACAGTCTCTTTATTCAACCAATGAAATAAAGAAACACAGTACAGAAGGACCTCCTACACCAGAATCCCAAGGCTCACATATGCCAAGCAACTGCTCTTCCACTAAGCCATATTTCCAGGCTGCAATAGAAGCTCTTAGGGCTCCTCATATCTGTGCCAGGTTTGGTGTTTACACTATCTCTACTAGAAAAACAATAATCAGATGTAGGTATTCTCATGTTACATATGAGGAACTGGAATTTAAACAAGGAGAAATGACTTGCACAATGGCCACTTTCAGATTCCGTTTTAACACTAAATACACATCTTCTGGCCCTATCGCTTGAGAAGAATGGAATAGTCTTGGCCGCGCAGACTTGGGCTCTATTAAGAAGGTTAGAGTGCCCTTGACTGCGTGGATGGGGGCAGTCACACAGTTGAGTGCAGACCACATGGACGGTGAAATCATCTTGACAATACCTCGCTCCCCAGGCCCAACTTGAGATATATTCCTCTGAGGCCTGCTTCTGAGAAGGTCCAGACACGAATGCTGTCCTTGTCCATTTAGCCTAGTGTTAGCACAGATCCTTCTGGATCCGTTAGGTAAGAAAACCACTAACCTTTTTGTTTCCTCTGCATAGTTTTCAAGCCACAAACCCCTCAGTGTGTACATTGGTCTAAGTGTTGGACTGTCCTCACCATATTTTGAGTTGAGCTCACTCTCAATCCCTAGTCTCCCTCCAACTACAGTTTTGTCCCCCACTCCCCATTGCCTCACTGCTCCTTACAAGGACAAGAGCAGTTTCTTCTTTAACCTGCTCATGGTCCTGAAGAGTTTGGGGACTGAAAACAAGACTACTACCCAAATCAGTGATGGTGTCTGTCTGAGGAACACTGTTGCTAAGGATAGGAAATAGTACAGATCTGGGGAGTTCTCCTCTCAATTATTTTTTTTTTTTTGCCCAGGGCCAAAGTGTGGCAAGGAACAAAGGAACAGGTCACGTATGCAGAGTCTCAGCCTCTGATGATGCAGAAGAATTCCCCCCTCCACTCAGGCCTAGGCTAGTCCCCATTTCTGTAAAAGAGACTGCATGGGGAATGCAGATTGCTCGGTCTTAAAGTCAGTCAGTGCTGGGAGACGTCTCCAGGTGACATGCAATGATCATTGCAAGAAAATTACAAAGAGGAGGATTCTACAGCCCCCCAATGGATTCTGTTGAAGTGTAGTTATGGTTATTGTCATTATGGTAAACTAAATTTGGTACTACTAGCCTTCTTGTTGAATGAGAAACCCAGTCTCCTATTTCTTAAAGACCTGGGGAGGAACAGCGATGGATCTGGTCACTGGGATTTAGGAAGATTCATTCTGGTGCTTTCTGTCAGGTCTAAAATGCCACATGCCTATTGAGTATCTCAGTATAGTGAAGCTAGGGTTGCTTATCAGTAGCCCCGGACTGACAATGTTTTCCACATGTATCCTCTATCTCTTCATTTTAGACCTCTGAGACTTCCTCCATGTCAGTACACCTGAGGTCAGCTGTGTGGCCGTGTGTGAGGTGGGAATGAGGACTGACCCAGTGAGAAGAGCAAAGGTCATCCAGAGCGACAGCAGCAAAGCTATGGTGACTTGCCTTTGGCTGTGAACTCAAAGGGAACAGAGGATGCAGACAGCCTCATAGTAGAAAAAAGAGATGTTTCAGATTAGTCACAGACAGAAGCTGTTTATCTGGACAAGTTACTATTGGGTTAATTAGCCGCAGGGCATTCTGGGTAATAGAGTTAGAGTGGATACTTGGTTTTCACTGCTTTATCCTAAGTAGGAAGTAGGAGCAAAATGGGGAGAAGTTGTCTGATTCTGGACTCGTTGGGGTTGTTGTTTGGTTTCCTGGGTTGTCGCTAGAGATAGCAGTCCATATTCCTGGAAAACCTTACTTACAGCAGACAGACTTCACTTGCTACTTTCTGTAGATAAGGGCCTTGGTTTTCTAGCAGGTTGTGGTCAAGTCAGGGTCTGCAAATTCAGTCTCTCTGGGTTTAAAGGCTAGGTACAGTTGTAGGTGGGAGTAGATAGAAACGTGAGTACACTAGCTTGGTGTTTACAGATGTTGACATGAGCCCTTTGGAACAGGATGAAGCAAGAGGTGGCAGTAAAACAAAGGTACCATGTCACAGCTAGAGACTAAAGGCCAAGGAAAGCAGTCTCACATATCTGATCTTTGAACAGAATTCCAAGTTTCACAAATCCCAAATTGAAAACTGGCTTTCCAGATGTCACAAAGGAATAATTAGTTGTTAGTTCTTCGGGAATTTCATATACTGTATTTTGAACCTGTTTACCTCTTCTCCCCACTCCTTACAGAGTTGTTCTTCTTTGACCACCCAACTTGGCCCTGCCCCTTTTAGCCCATCAAGTACAACTGATGTCGCTCATACACTTTTTCGAATGCACTGCCCTCCACTGGAGCTTGGTCAGCCAATCCACTGGAAACTAAACGGTTACATCAAACCTATTCTCCATTTCCCAGCAACTATCTGTTATTAACATCTCCTTAGCTATGGTTAGGACTTCATGTCTATCCAGCCTTTCCATTCTGAGGTTTGGTCCGACTTGCGCTTACGCTGGTCATATGCATGCTGCCGCAACTGCTGTAAGTTCATCCGTGCAGGTGCTGTGTCTGGAAAACACTGCTTTCTTGTTGCCTTCTGCTGACCTTGGCTTTTATACTTTTTGTAGTGGTCCCTGAAGAGGAGAAGATGTGATACAGATACTCTTGTTTACCCTCTAAAACCTGATGGTGAGGCTCCTTTGCTGAAGACACCACATACTTGAATCAAAAACACAGAAAAGTCAAGCCGGTACTCACCTGGACGTGTTACCCCCACTGGCTAACTTTCACAAGGCTGGACAGTGCTGCCCAGAGGAGAAAAATAATCACCAATCTTATCCAGCTGTGAACTCAATGAGCTACAGTAAGAGCGACCTAGCCAGACAGCCCCCCAGGCACAGTAGTGGCATGAGTGTTACGCCACTGACTGGATGTAAGGCCTTGCTCCACAAGCTGAAACTCCTACCTGGCACCTCTGCCAGGGTCTAGAATTTCTGGCTATGGGGATGGAGAGATGGTTTAGAGGATAAGAGCACTGGCTTCTATTCCAGGTTCAATTCCCAGCCCCATATGGCAGTTCACAACTGTCTCTACCTTCAGTTTCAGGAAGTCAGACATCCTCACACGGACATACTTGCAGACAAAACACACGCACATGAAACAAAAATAATTAAAGAACAAAAGGATCACTGGCTAAAATAGTCATAGGACCTAGGAGAAAATATACTACTGTTACTACACTAAATGGGTATTAATTGACATCTAATAGCATATCAGTACATCCACACATTAGAACACTTCTCGGCCTTCATCAGGGAAGCTTCTTTCGACGTAGATGGTGTCAGAGTATTGATATATAATGGTGTGATGGGTGGTGGTGGTGCACACCTTTAATCCCAGCACTCAGCAGAGGCAGGCAGATCTCTGTGAGTTCAAGGCCAGCCTGGTGGAAAGAGGGAGTTCTAAGATGGCAAAGAAAAGAAAAGAAAACCATAAACAATAAACAAACAAAAAAGAAATATAATGATGCGGGTTTTTTTTTTTTGATTTTTACAAGCTGCCTCTTGAAACTGTGTGGTGGTGGTAATTTGTCATATCTTGTCGGTCTCAACCAACACAGAAATAAAATTCTAAATTATTATCATGCATTTGTACTATTGTTCTCATATTGTTCATGATTAATTTCCAATGAGGCTATGAAAACACTTACCTCAGAGGTGGACTCACCAAAGTGACATAATTTTATCTAAAGCTCTTGCACGCATGCAATGGAGGGAGTTGAATGATGAGATGAACACAGTTGAGCCTGTGAAGAGAATTCGGGCTCAGAGTTCAGTTTCTAAGTCTGAAGAGACAAACACATGGACTTGCAGCATTATCTATGGAAGCTTTTTCAGGAAACTGAAAATCCCAGTGGAGGAAACTATTCTCAAACACTAGGAAATTTGGGCCATCTGTTAGCATGGTATTTTTTTTCCACCCATGGGATAGTGTCCATTAATGTAATAAAATGAAAAAGAAAAGGATGATAATCACATCCTCAGATTTCCTTTTATATCACTACCAAAATGTGTGATAGCGATCATTCACTAGTCCTGCTGGCCTTTTTAATAAGCCTCCTGGAACTCTTTTTTTTTCGATAGCTTTATTGAGGTACAATTTATATATCATAAAACTTGCATATTATAACTGCTCAACTCCATGACTTTCAGGAAATTTACAGCGCAGAGCAGCCTGTACCACAATACAGCTGCTGAACATCTTTATCAATGCACACAGCTCCCCTGGGTCTCTCTGGAATCTCACAACCTTCAACCTTAGTCCCTGGTGGACTCGAAGAGCTGCTCCCTTCCTATGAGTTTGCTTCTGCTGGAAATTGTGTGTAAAAAATATGATATTTGCAGTTGTTTATACCTGGCTTCTTCCGCTAAGCCGAATGCTTTTAAAGGCTCTTCCATGGTGTGCTTTTGGTTAATAGCTAGTATTCTAATGTGGGAAAATTACGTTTTTTTGGTTATGCAAATGTCTATGTGTTTTGGCTTGTTTCCAGTTTGAGGCTATTCTAGATGATGCCTAGGTAGAAGACTTAAGTTTCCATTTCTCTAAAGGAAATGTAAGTATCTAAGACTGGAATTGCTTTGTGGTCTGGTTAAAGTAGGATGGACAGAACTCTTTGCAGTTCTAGGTGCAATCTGTTACATGGGGAAGGCTGGTAGGTGGGAGCTTGACGCAAGTGGTCACATTGTATCCACATCAGGAAGGGGATAGATGAATGTTAGAGTTGAGCTGACCTTCTCCTTTGTATATAGACAAGGATGCCAATCCATAAATCAGGGCTGGCCACATTCACTTTGGGGATTCTTAGATTACTTAAGCCTCTCTGGAAACGCCCTGAGAAGCACATTCATAGATTTCCCCAAGTGATTCTAGATCCTGCTAAGTCAACAATCACCATTAACCATCAGAGATAGTTACTTTGGTCTCAGCAAATCTGTAAGTAACAAGAAGCTAATTCCAAGGCTCTCAGGGGGCAAGACTAGGCTCAAGTCCATGTGTTATAGTTACAATTTCTGCAAGAGCCCAGCAGGAGACGGTGAAGCGGCTGGTGTGATGAAACAAGAGGATTCCCAGGCTCGGAACTGAAACCTGAATTAGAATCAGAGCTACCAGGGTGTGTGTGAGTGGTCTTGAACAAGAGGACAATGCACACTTGTTGCGATGGCTATCACAGAAGGTGCTGCAGATGGAAGGGTTTTGTCCTGGGCTGCAGAGGCAGTGTCTTTTGCTGTTGTGTTATCTGTGAGGAGCTTAACAGCTTCCAATCTTAATCTTCACCCTCTCTTTTTTTCCTCCAAGCTTTTAATACTTTCTCAAAAGCCAATCTTAATCGAACTCCTTCATCAGACTAGCTTTTCTTCTTTGAAATTACTTCCCTTTGACAATATCTTAATAGTAACTAAGGCATCCATGCAGAAAATTAGAAATGTATTGTGGTTCACCTCCCTGCCTCACCCCCAAAAGGAAGTTTGGGATGGGGGAATGGGTGCTGTTGGCTGCCGCAGAAGGTTTTGAGAGAAGAGAGAAATCTTATAATCATACCAATCTTAGCATCGACCATCTTCTCTTCTTTTCTTTGCTCCTCCGCCCCTTTCCTTACCCCACCTTTCCTGTCATGTTGTCTGTCGCTCCTCCCCCTGTGCCCCGCCCAGTCCCATCTGGCACCAGTCTAATTTTCAAATAGTTTGCAAGAAGCTGCTAGGCAAGAGGCTCTGGATTGCTTGAAGAACACATTAGAGCAATACATTGCTTCCATTTAGTTTAGGGGGGAAACAGCCAAACTGTTCAGGAAAATGCTGAATCATAGGAATCAACAACTCTGGACTTGGAACAAGAAAAACTTCCACCCTCGCCTTTCTGTTTCCCAGCTGGCAACCCTGGGTAGAGCACAGGTCTTGCAGTGAACAAGAGGACCACTTATGTAGTTGTTTGTTGTCGAAGAGTTAGAGGACATAAACCAGAGTCTGATGCATATTAAGCACTTAAAAACATAGGCAATTTTAGGGGTAATGTGATAGAATTCTGGCATTTTACATGAGGTCTGGGGATGATGTCACTTCTGGCATTTTGCATCATGGTTGGGGAACTTGGTTATTTTAAAGAGAACATAAAGTCTAAGTAATGAACCGAGCAGGTAAGCAACAGCAGGGACACAGGCTGAGAGGCGGGAGCAGTGTTCTGTTCATAGGAAAGGAGTGGGAACAAGGTAATGACCTACGTGGCTAGGGCAGGATGTTTTGGTGTGTCTGTGTTTGGTAGGTCTTCTTTGGGTATGCTGGGGAAAGTCTCTAGTTAAAGGTTTGTTTTCACCATCTCGTTGGCGGAACTTGAGCTTCATTTTGCTGTGTAGATCAAATTGGTTTTTTGCTTTATTTGCATAGGAACCCAAGGAGCCGAGTTATCTCAGCCCAGCTGCCTTTCAGTTAATCTTCTTGATGCAAAAGGACTGGCATTTTCTAGACAACAGATTTATCCTGTGCTTAGCTGGATGTCCATAACAATAGTCTGTAATAGCAATCACTGTGCCACTCTATACTGTGGTTTCTTTGAAAACTGTCATTCAAATTGACAGATTTCCTAGTGGTTGTCAAAAGTATCTTCGTCCCATTTTAATCCTTTTATGCACTATCTATGTGCCCAGTGTTGGGCACATTGAAGGAAAGTGGAAAGTGAATTCCAGGATAGCTTCCCACCATTCTTCAGGATAGACAGGAAGCAGCAAGTATCCCGAAGAAAGAGTTGGAGGAGAACAACTAGGGTTCTGCATTTTGTGCCTTTTGTACCATCACAGTCAAAGACATTCCTGATGGCTGCTGTGAAGCTGACCATGGGCATCAGCTCCAGCTTGTTGGGTCACTTTTTTTCTAGAGTAATTATAGTCTTGATCAGATCACAAGGCTTGAAGTCTTAGGATCTAGACTTGCGTATTTGGTTGAAGCAGTACCTTTAAAGGCGAGTTCTTGTCTACTAAGGTCTAGTTGGGCAGTTGTTATTAAAAGAGGTATCAAGATGAGAAGGAAAATGATAGAAACAGCCCATTGGAAATGGAATTGAAAAGCTGTGGCAGAGCTAGAGAAAGCGAAGAAAATTAACAGCGTGTTCCCCAGGTTCTCAATAAACCTCACCCTTCTGGTCATTCTTCCTCACTTAGCACCCTTATTCAGTGAGAGTCAGAGGAATGCAGGCTAAAGCTCTTGGTGAATAATGTAAGGAGCCCACATATTTAAGGATCTTAAATCTACCTATGGAAAGAAATAGAGCCTTTGTGTCAGGGGAGCTTGTTAAAGTGAGAGTGTCAGAAATTCAGGAAGTCAGGAGTC
The DNA here is from genome assembly GCF_000317375.1 of Microtus ochrogaster. Lineage (NCBI taxonomy): Eukaryota > Metazoa > Chordata > Mammalia > Rodentia > Cricetidae > Microtus > Microtus ochrogaster. The sequence goes on from NW_004949103.1 coordinate 15,067,726, forward strand.
AGAGCTTCAAAGAAAGGGGTTTTCTCCTGTTGTACTGTAGTGTGTAAATAAGGGGCTGTGTCCCCAGATTGTTATCTTCAGTGAGGAACAACACTTACCCCAGAACATGGGACCTTCCTTTCATCTAGTGGAGGGAGGGAGAGAGGGAGAGAGGGAGAGAGGGAGAGAGAAGAGAGAGAGAGAGAGAGAGAGAGAGAGAGAGAGAGAGAGAGAGTTTCTATATGTTAAGCATCAACGTTTTCCCCCAGTTAATAGTTTTGTTTGTTTGTTGAGTTGGTTGGTTTTGAAATACCTGTGTTTTGCCTGAATGAAAAAAAAAGGAAGGTGATTTTGTTTGATTCCAGGAATTCAGTTATTTCAAAAGACAGAATAAATGGGACTCAACATTTCTTCTTTTACAGAGAAGTGAGGAGCCAAAGTCTTTACACATTGGATATTATGTTTGAGGACTGATGTAGGATATCCTTCTTTATATGTGCTGCTTTATTGGTTCATGAATAAAGCTTCTTTGGCCTATGTCAGGCCAGAATAAAGTCAGGCAGGAAATCCACATATATATTCGTGTGTGTGTGTGTGTGTGTGTGTGTGTGTGTGTGTGTGTGTGTGAGAGAGAGAGAGAGAGAGAGAGAGAGAGAGAGAAGGCCGAGTCAGAGAGATACCATGTAGCTGCTGGAAGGGAAGAACCCAGAACCATAGTGGTAGGCCACAGATTGATAGAAATGTGTTAATTAAGATGTAAGAGCTAGCTAAGAATACACTAGAGTCATCAGCCAAATAGTGTTGTAATTAATATAGTTTGTGTGATTATTTGGGTCTGAGCTGCTGGAAATGAAAGAGCAGTCTTCAGTTACAAATGGCATGCCAACGTGGGTCAACTATATCCACATAAAAACTGAGAGAGTTTGGGAAGGAATTCTAGACACAAAAGAACAAAGTTAAGCACAGCTTCTTGGTAGCTGCATTTTTTTCAGACAGACACTGTTTGCTGGCAGCAAGCAGAGGCACGGTTCCTTTAACAGAAGTCTTCCTGACTCAGTGTTACCAGCAAAAAAATTGCACAGCTTCTTTAAGATCCAGCTTTCTGGTTCATGCTGCCAGAAAAAACTCTGGCTTTTTTGGGAGTCCTGCACTGAAATTGGGTCTCTGAACAGTTTGTTACAAATTGTTTAATGGTGACATAAACCCACTGTGTCTTTGGAGCTGGGGCAGTAAGCATGGCTCACACAGGTGGTGAACATGCCTCCCCACGTTAGATGGGACCTGCAGACTTGGTCCTAGCCGTGCCCACTTAGTATTTTTTTTTAAAAGCACTCCTGGTCAGAAAATGATTACAGATACACAATAAAGACAGATTCAGATGAAAAAGACCTCTGCATGGGTCACAGCGTTGGATAATTGTATGCAGACTTGGGAGAGAGAAGAAAAAGAGTATAGACAGTTATAAAAAGAAATAGGTTTTAAAAATAAAGTCTATAAGGAGACAGTAATATAAAAGGTACAGAAGTCATAGATTAAAGGAGTAAAGAAAATAAGCCATATAAAAATGGAATATGCACAAAGAGTCTGGACTATGTATATTATTGTGTTTTCTTTTAATTTTCCTGACTGCAGAGAGACATTTGATTCTGGAGGCTGTTAAGGTAAACCAACATAAAGGTATCTTGACTTAAAAATTTGGGTCTAAGGATATGTTGCTCTGGAAAAGAGGCTCTGCTTTTGTTTCTACAGGAAATGGGAGTCTGTGGATTCCTTCTAGACTAGTGTGGTTTGATGGAACAAGATCCCCTAAAAGGTCCCCATAAACCCTAAGGATACTTCACCAAACCCACTGTGTCTTTGGAGTTGGGGCAGTAAGCATGGCTCACACAGGTGGTGAGCATGCCTCCCCCACGTTAGATGGTGCCTGCAGAGTTGGTCCTAGCCGTGCCCACTTAGTATTTTTTTTTTTAAAAAGCACTCCTAGTCAGAAAACCAGCATGAAGTAATCTCAAAACTACACCCAAATTTCCAAAATAATTGTTTATAAATGTTTATTTTCATTTAAAGACAGACAGGATATAGAAATAAATATTTTACAATGATGCAGACTTTGGTCTATTGATACAAATTTAAGGTCAATTTGTAACACTGTGTATATGTATTTCTTCTCTTGCTTAGGGTATTGTGTTTGTGCAGCTCATTTAAAATGTAATGCATAATTAAAATTACAGATTAATAGATAGTAATTTATAATAATCAAATTTGTAATCTTGTTAGTTAGATTTTCTAGAGGTACAGAGATAAATTTCAGATAGGTATTCCTTAAGCCTTTCAAAGACTTATAGAATATGGCATTTAGAAAGTTTTAAGAACTTAAACTTTTCTTGACAGTGAGACATGTCTGCTTCTGGCAGTACCAATTACTTCAGAGAGGTTGATGGGCATTGGAGAAACTAAGAATGGAATTTACCTTCAGTGTGATAAGGCAAGGCTAGCCATTTGGGCAAGAAACTGCTCTTGCCTGGACTGCTTGATGGTATGTTGTCTGAACTGGACATGCAGGACCCACAAACAATGACTGCTGAACTTGCCTAAAGAAAGCGAGACAGTCCTTCAGGGTTCCTGCCTGATAAAAGAGTCTGCTAGACATTCTGCAAGACACAGAAGAAAACAACTAATAAACTTTGCCATTACAAGGCAGAACAGATCTTCAAATTTCCTGCTTCATGGAAAAGTCTGTTGGATACTGTGGGTCTGTAGGATGAAGATGGATGTCCCAACATTGTAGAAGAATTTTGGGTGACTGTTCAGGCAACAAGATGTTTCTGTCAGTTTTAGAGTTTTGGAAATTGCTTACAGTGTACTTCCTGTTTACTTAGGTAATATTATATCCTTCTGTGGTCTTTGATGGAGTTAAAGAACATAGTTATAGTTTTTCTTAGTTATAATAAAAGTTAGATATAAAACTTTAAACTCACAAAGAAAGGATAGATGGTATGCTATTTTCCTTAATTTGCCAAATGTAAATGAACTAAATATCGCAACTGTAATTTCTGCTTGATAACTTTTTGTATATGTAATTTTACCAGGTTAAAGTTAAAACCTTTTTTAATTAGACAAAAAAAGGGGAAACAAAAGAGCAGTCTCCAGTTACAGGGGTTATAAATTTAAAGAATAATCATAATTTGGGCCAAGCTAATATGTTTCACTGTCAAGCATATCCTCGGTTTTAGTCTGGGTTTGAATTGAAAAAAAAATGTTCAATGAGTAAACTAAACTGTCTCCATCTTGGGTTTGAAAACAATCTTATAGTAAAGAAAACCTAGGTTCATTCCTGTTTATGATTAAATCTGTTTCTCAAGTATTGGGCTATGCCCCACCTGTAGCCTTAAAGTACAAATGCTTCTATACTGCCTGCTCCAGGAAATGGCAACCATGCCTTTATTTCAGAAGGTTGTTATGACCAACTTGTTATGCTTATGTTCTGCTTCTGTGACTCCAGCTTATTTGCCTGCTAAACCCTCTATTTGGAAACCCCATATTCTTGAGCTATAAAATCTTCATCTTCCCCATGTCCATGTCCAGCGCTGATCTCTTGAAACCCGCCTTAGCGAGAGACAGCCTGTGTACACGAATAAAGCTTGTTGTAATTAATTTGACCATGATTTAGGTTGGTAGTCTTTCCCCTCAAATCCATGGAATTAACATAACCTTGATGCCCCCTCTTTTATTCTTTAGCAAGAGTCAAGAGACTTTTAGTGTTTGGGATTGTTGTAAGGAAGGCCTAGATGGGTGTGGCAAAGGGGTTAGGATCACACAATGCCCAGACTGTCTTGATTCCTTTTCTATCCCTCATACTTATCAAATTTTATGAGAAATGGAAAATATCAAGATAGTATTAGTATTAGAGATAGTGGTTAAACTTGCCCTTGGCCTGAGCAGTGTAAACACAAGTGTTTATGTATTTCAGTTCTATTTGAAAAATGAAATGGGTCAATGTGTATTTTTCTGATGTCTCTGAACTCATTAAATTAACTGTAATTCATGAGTACAGTGTCTGTGAAGAAAGAAAAGATGCAGATGCCCATTTAAAAAATGTTTTATTTTTTTTATTTATGTGTATGTGTCTGTGTTTATATGCCAATTGTGTGTGGGTGCCTGTGGTGACTACAAGGTATCATTGAACTCTCTGGAGTAAGAGTTACAGGTGGTTGTGTACCGCCCAGTATGAGTGCTGGGAACTGAATTGGGGGTCTTCTGGAAGATCATCAAGCATCCTAACTACTGAGTTATCTCTCGAGCCCCAGACTATCCATTCTTGATTTGGAAACTCACAACACCCTTACACAAACACAACCTTGTAGCACAAACCTCTGGAATTAGTAATTTTCCTGGGCAGGTGGTACTCATCAGTATGGGAACTGATCCTTACTTGTAGTAGGAGGGTGCTTGTTCACTTCCCGGCTACCCAGACTCCCAAAATAATCACTCAGAAACCATATTATTTGCAATACTGTTTGGCCAATAGCATAAGGGTATTTCTGACTAACTTATATCTTAAATTAACCCATCTCCATTAATCTGTGTATTGCCGCTAGGCTGTGGATTACCTGGTAAAGTTCTGGGGTCTGTCTGTCTCTGTCTCTGGCAGAGCTACGTGGCTTCTCCCTGACTCTGCCTTCTTTTTCCCTGGCATTCAATTTAGTTTTCCCTGCCTAGATCTACTCGACCCTATTATAGGCCTAAGACAGTTCCTTTATTAAGCAATGGTATTCACAGCATACAGAGGGGAATTCCACATCATTTACTCACTTAGGGAAACATGGCTTTCTCTACCTACTGTGGTAGGTAATACCCACTAAACCAAAGTATGACCTGTGATATGCTGAATACTAAAGTGCAGACAATAGTTGGGCCTCCAAATTAAGGTCTTCCCAACCTTTCATCCCATCTTTCCCCCATCACCTCTTCCCTAAGTGATTGTTAGATACCAGAATTCCAAATCCTCCCGAGGTAGATCATGGAAACTGGAATAATATCAAAAAAAGCACATTTCCTACCCTTCTCCTCAAAGACTCATCTGAGAGAGATTCTATTCCATGTCTGAGCAAGGAATACTGTATGAAGAGGTCTAGAAGAAACTGAATGGACAAGGCTTTCTCAAATAACAGTTTTCTTTGCCTATTTTCTATTCTTTGATGATGTCCATGGAGCTTTTCTTTCACATATGTCTATGCACCATGCTCATGCCTGGTGACTGGGGATGCCAGAAAAGGGCGTTAGATCCTCTGGGGCTGAAATTATAGATGGTTGTGAGCTGCTATGTGGGTGCTAATAATAAAACCTCAGTCCTCTGAAAAAGCAGCAGGTACTTTTCACTGCTCAGTCATCTACCCACATCCCTTGTCTTCTTTTTAACCAAATAATTAAATTATGGCAATATTTTTTTTAAAAAGGTTGTTCTCTTTCTCTTTTTAAATTATTTCTGAGATAAGGTCTCTCTCTATGGCTCTGGGATGTCCTGGAACTCACTGTGTAGACCAGCCTAGTTTCAGACTCACAGAGATCAGCCTGTTTCTGCCTCACCACTGCTGAGATTAAAGATGTGTGCCAGCACATCTAGCCTTTTCTTCTTCTTTTGATATAATATTTAGTGTTAAATCCATAAAGAAAAAATATCACACACACACACATCAGCATTTTGCTTCTATGTTGATTCTGGCAAGAAATTTCTGCCCTGAACATGCTGATCATTTGTAATAACCCTCTTGGTTAGAGGCTTGCCTTATGCATTTTTTAATCAGTGTAGTACCAGTTTTTCTTGGGTGTGCCACATATGTTGGGCTTCCTGTATACCAGTTGTTATTAATCCCAGTGTCAAGTCCATAACAACACAAACTTCAAGATCTCTCTCTCTCTCTCTCTGTGCCTTTTTGTTTTTAATTTTTATTTCTATACTGGGGAGAAAGGGAAAGAATACAGAAAGAGACTTTTTCAAAAGTATAGACTGAAGAGTCTGGTTAGGGATCTAATTTCCTGGCCTTTTGGCAACTGCTGTATATACAAAGATTAGAAGGCACAACTACTGGATGAATACAAGTATATACCTAGAAAATTGGTTATATAGTCCTCTCATGTCCTGGCCAGTTAAAGTACCAAGGAAAATGGGAAATTATTTTGGTATATGGACTAAGATACAAATGTGTTTTTCTTACTGGAGTAATAGTAGAATATATGGTCAAGTGGATAAAAATGCTGAAAAGAGGTAGGGCTCAGAATGTGAAAACTTAGACTTGAGCTGTGGTTTTGCTGACATATCACAGTGTCTGCATGTGGCTCCTGCCTCTTCTTCCTTATAAATGTTGTGCCTTCCTAAATGACTCTCACTTTTATTTTCCTCTCAGAAGTCTTTATGACCCTGCCGAGTCTTCTCAGAACTCCATGAATAGGGCCTTTTAGTTCTATGTTTTATGATTCTGAATGAGGACTTGCTTCCCCTTGACCACTGTAGAATGGAAAGGGGCTGTGGGCTGCTAACTGCTAAACCACATGACACAAAGAACAGCTGTACTACAAGCATACTGCTTTTAAAAAAAGATACTAAAGAAGACAAAAAAAAAAAAAAAGACCAGACAGAAGAAGGGCAAGAGCTTCTGGAATGTTCTCTTTATTTAGCCTCAAATGATTGGCAGCAAGTTGTGACATTATTACTCAATGCATTTTTTTTTTGCTGCCATTCAAAACAGTTGTTGCAAATGTTCAGCTTGAACAGTAGGCCTGTTGGATGGAGAGGAATGTACACAGCTTGCTTTTAAAGAGTAGCAGTGGTTAGAATCAGGGTCTGCTGCTGGTCTGTAAATCTATATATTCCTTGGATGGCCTCATTTTGAGAAAGTCTCTTTCCCTCTTTTGGCATACAACATATACATATCATTGAACATTAGTAAAGGCACAAATATAAATGAAGACATATCCCGACCTCAATAACCACATGTTTGGAAGGAATCCTATGAGATACGTGTGAGTGAAAAATATATGTACACAAACATTTGGCAAAGGGGATGGGGGTGGAACCTCCCCTATATCTACAGATTCTTTAAATTACTCCATGATTCCTGAGGGCACGGCTGCATCCACCAGAAGAGTAGAAGCACTGTGGACATTTGAAAGCTAAAGTATGGAGCTGGGATAAGGCAATGTTGCTTTTTGAGAGAAGAGGATCATATTGCAGGTCAGGAAAATAATTTGGGGAACTCAGTTAACTGTGGAGGCGAGGCTGAGCCCGAGTGTGGCTGGAGATACAAAGGAAGCACTGTTCGTCTCTGTAAGTCATTTCCAGTACGTAAAGTGGGACCGATCCTAGCAGGTGACTTCAGAGCCCTAGAAAGACTTAACTGCGCAGGAATAAATCTTGCAAACACATTGGAGGGGAAAAATGCAAAGTATAACCTTTAAAATAAAACCCGTGGCTGTCGCATTTAGAGACTGAAAGCTCAGAAAGCAAAGCTTGTTTGTACCAGCCACAAAGGCTGGGGACCTGTGGTTTTATTGCATTTCTCATCCCAGGAAAATATTTCCACTTAGAGGATATGATGCATTTTTAACTGTAAAAGCCTACATAGCATATTTGTGGAGAAGCCTTGCGAATAAAAATGGTTTTTATCCTCTAGCCTGACAAAACTGACAGTTCTGCTTAAGCCATCAAAAACGGGTGAAGAAATCATACTATTTTTTAAAGGTGTGAAGCTTTTTATTCTTAATAGAGATGCGTATGGGCGATTCAGTGAAAGGAAAAGGTCTTTTGTGAGTCTACTGTTGTCTATTGCTGCAAAATCCAGGATCCGAAAGTACTTAGAAGACCAGGTGTACATTACATTGAGGGGAGGAGAAAAGAAACCCATAGAGAAAGTGAAAACAGAAAAAAAAATCACATTTACATGGCCACAGTACACTAGACCAGAAGCAAACAGAGCAGAATGAACTGTCATTGAGTTCACAATAAAGTGAGTTCAGAGAAAATTAAATGCTTGCCAGTTAATCATCAATAATGCAATTATTGCAAAGTAATCACTTATTGATTTAGAAATCAGTTAGTTTGGAAGAAAAAAGGGAGACACTATCCAAGCTAAACATTAGCTATATTCATTAACCATCGTGCCCAAAACGAAAGTCCTTATTTTTAGTTGAAGTCATGAGACTTCCAAAATAACAGAGTCAGGAATAAAACAAAATCCGAACACAAGCTGGAGAAGGGGATCCAAAAACGGATGCACCAACACTCGCTGGCATTTTGTGTTTCCAAAAGGAACATCTGTATGCCTTAAATTAGAAGGGGTTGAGCAATGTCCTTGTAGTCTTTCCAATCACTTTTATCATTTCTGATTGTCTCTCTATAACATCCAAGGACAGTTTCTTGACAAAATGTGTTAAGAACTATTCAGACTGTGCTGTAGGACTGGAGTTTAGCTTCAGGAGAGAGGACAGGGTCAAAATTTTGCCTTTGCTATGATTTGACTGTGCCCCTAAAGTGCTCTGCAACTTAACCCTTAATGCAAGGGTGTGGACAGGTGCGACTTTTAGCAAGTGGTTAGGTCACCAGAGTGTGGCACTTGTGGATGGATTCATGCCATTGTGATGAAGGTGGGGTGGATTCCTTGGAGTGTGCTCTGGATAAAACGAGCTGACTTCTGCACCATCTCTAGGCTGTTTTCTGACTCTTGCCATTTGCCAGGACTGTACTTGGCAAATGACCCAAAATACATTTCTATTGATTATATACTATCAATTCCAAGCGTTCTATTATAGTAGGGAAAATGAACTAAAATATTGACCTTCTTAGAATTTTAACTGGACTTGAAAATTAAACTGACATGAAATAGACCAACAAGACAAAAGTATACAGGTTTTTACATGTGTTTGGATCTTTCAGGAAAATGAGGACCCAAGTAGTCACAAAGCTACATGCTTATGCAGCAGGTTGAACAAGGAATGGCAATTAAAAGAAGGTCAAAGTTAATTCTGTGTGCAGGTTCTTTTTCTGAGCTTTCCCCATCTGGGCTTTTGTGACAAGGAATTTTCTCTGTCATGGTGTAGGCAAGTACCCCTTCCACTGGAGCTGCTCCAGTCCCTGTGCTGATGAGCATGCCCTTTCCTCTTTATGCAGAGTGTGCAGGACATCCTTGCCGTTAGCTGTTTCTAAAATACCCTAGCTCCGAATAGTACTAACGCCATAGTGCCCTATTTGATGTGGCTTCGGCTAGCCTGTAGCAACAAATACTCTTTAAAATATGAAAATGGATGAATTTAAGGCTTTAGCGTTTGTTTCAAGATCATGATGTGATTCTGAACATGATAACTCTACATTTGATATAGCTTGGCATTTGGAAACCTAGCAGAGGCCGAAGACTCAGACTCATCTTTTAACCCAAATCTTTCTCCCCCTATGGACATCAGCAAGCCTAGGACTGCCTCTCTTGGCCTCTGTTCTCCCCAAAGCAGCTCATAAGGTCCTCATTTGAGTGATACCCCCATGCCCATATTAAAAGGAAAGAAGTGGTCTTATCTCCAAAGCAGTGGTAGATACACACAGGGCCTTGGGTTCAACCCCCAGTTCCACAAGCAAAGAACTTAGCCATTTGTTTATGGTTAATACCTGGACCAATGTTCCTGTCTCTTACTATTCCAGAAAATAAAAGGTACCAATTGCAGGTAGAAAACAGAATTTCAGGCTGGAGAGATGGCTCAGAAGTTAAGAGCATTGCCTGCTCTTCCAAAGGTCCTGAGTTCAATTCCCAGCAACCACATGGTGGCTCACAACCATCTGTAATGGGGTCTGGTGCCCTCTTCTGGCCTGCAGGCATACACACAGACAGAATATTGTATATATAATAAATAAAATAAATTAAAATTAAAAAAAAAAAAAGAAAACAGAATTTCAGTTTCCTTCCCAATAAAAGTGGAAAGGGCAAAGTTAGTGAGCATCTCCCTTACTGTCAGAGTGCTCATAAGATAGAGGGAGAAGAAGCATAGGATTTAAAAGGATAAAAAAAAAAATGAAGGCATAGCTAAGAACAACCACAGATTTCAGATGTTTAAAATCTACCCTTGAGGTCTTGCCATAGCGATACCCATGTTATTACAACTTTACTCTGAATCATTATTATATTTTATTTATTGATATATTATGTATTTACTTGAAGATGTGTTTACAAAGGAAGATCTCTACCATGGTAGTGAACAAAGAACTGGCATCAGTTTACTGAGTTAAACATAGCCAGAAAAACAAACAATGCAAGTAGGCCATTTTAATAAGTTCAGCTTCTTTACTGTGGCTCCATCATTTCCCCTTGTTTCCAACACCCTCTTTCCCTTCAGACTTTGATCTTCTGTGGCCAGTAGTGCAGAGGCTTCAGCTAGAGTTGGATAGAAGTAGTCTCGTGGAAAATACACTGAAATATGGCTCCCCTCTTGCTTTGAAGGCTCACTGCTTTGAAACATCTCCAACTTTCTGCCACCTTTGTATAGCTGATCTGGCTCTTCAAAAACTTGTTTCTGGTGTCATGTTAGGTGTTGACCATTGGCGTTGGTGAAGGATACATCTGCCATTACTATAAGCTTTCTGCCATCACCGGAACTGTTCTGTCCCCCCAGCTCTGATCACGTTCTTTGTGGTTTCCGTTCACATGAATAATTAATGACTTTATTCAATGAAATTCTAACCATGGGCGCTGAAAAGTTTTCAGAAAAATATTAATGTGTCACATGCTCCTCCCCATTAAGTTTGTTGTTGTTGTTCTTTAAAGTTTATTTTGAACCAGACACTTTTTTTCCATTAAAAAAAATAATTATGCACGTGTGAATTTGCATGGCACAACACACATGTAGAGGTCAGAGGACAACTATGTGGAGGCAGTTTTCTCCTACCTTTCCGTGGGTTACAAGGATCAAACCCGGGTCCTCCAGGCTTGTGCATCCTTGAATGATCAACTTTGTCTGATGAGCCATCTCTCCCCTCCCCACCCAGGGATTCACTGCCATCGTCTATCTTTGGCATCATTTTGGTTTAAGAAAGATTCTAACACATTGTTTGTGCTGCATGATTTTTCTGCTTGTGTATAACGACTAATATAAGAAATCATTAATGGCCAGGTGGTGGTGGCGCACACCTTTAATCCTAGCACTCAGGAGGCAGAGGCAGGCAGATTTCTGTAAATTCAAGGCCATCCTGGTCTACAAGAGCTAGTTCCAGAACAGCCAGTACTGTTACACAGAGAAATTCTGTGTCTAAAAATCAAAAAAAAAAAAAATAAAGAAAGAAAAAAAAAGGAAAAAGAAAAGAAAGATTGAAAAAAGAAGAAAAAATTGTTAAGGAAGATGCAAACTTGCAAAACCCACACACAAAATGAGTACACAATCTTCCACAACTACGTAAAGCGGACAGACTCTAGGGCAGGTTCAGATGCTATAACTAGAAATGTTAAACTGAGGCTGGTAGGGTGTCAGGAGTCATAAGTTAACTCATAGTTCTCCATTATCCAGAATGGATTGTCTTCAGAAAATGGGGCCACCACCAGTGTACCACACAGGGTGGAAGGACCTTTGTACAAGCAATGCTAAAACTAAGCAGTTGTAGGTTTTCTATAAAGTCTGTCATCCTTGATGTTTGTGTCCTGAATTGAAAAACCCCAAATCCACTTTATTCGCTGCTTTCAAAGGAATCCTTTCCCTGCTGAGGCCTGACGGACTCTGAGCAGCAAGCAAGGCAGCTTGCCATACTTGTCTGTATATTTCCCCTTCTCCTCTCCCTCCTCAGCTCCTTTCTCTATCATGGTTATGTAAAATGTTGGCAAAGAAATGGCAACAAAACACTTAGAAGAATTAGATATTTCTGTATCTACTCTCCTGTTCTTCCCCAAGAAATCTGGAGGAATTCATGAGATGATACTAAAACAAAGATAACATTTATTTTCTGTTGCTACAACAAAGTATTTAAGACCAAATAATATATGAAGGTTTATTTAGTTCATCAGTCTGAAGGAAATAAATTCAAGATCGGGTGACACGGTTCGTTCAGCCCCATGGTGTTTCAGTACTGAGGGCATGCGTAGTAGAGAACATGGTGAGACGGAAAGCCAGAGAGATTCAACACCCAGGCTTATTCCTTGCACAACTTACTTTTTTTAAAAAAATATTTATTTATTTATTTATTTTATTTATTATGTATACAATATTCTGTCTGTGTGTATGTCTGCAGGCCAGAAGAGGGCACCAGACCTCATTACAGATGGTTGTGAGCCACCATGTGGTTGCTGGGAATTGAACTCAGGACCTTTGGAAGAGCAGGCAATGCTCTTAACCACTGAGCCATCTCTCCCAGGCCAGAAGAGGGCACCAGACCTCATTCCAGATGGTTGTGAGCCACCATGTAGTTGCTGGGAATTGAACTCAGAACCTTTGGAAGAGCAGGCTATGCTCTTAACCACTGAGCCATCTCCCCAGCCCCCCACAACTTACTTTTGTGGAAACTAACCAAAGTCCCTCAAAAACCCACCTTGATCCCTTCTGAGGGTTTTGGCCCCAGCAATTTAGCCACTTCCTTCTAGGATGGACTTTTAACATTTAAACGGAATTTGTCTGATTAAAGCGATTCTTACGTTCAGAGAGGTTTTAAGTAAAAGACGTCTAAAGACGTTTTAAGCAACTGCTGAGGGGCATACCCAAGACATTGGAAACACAAGCGGGGGACTCCCACTCGCTGCGAACTTAAAAGGTAAGTTCTATAGTTCGTGGAAAGTAAGTTAAAAGTTAACCAAACTAAGAGAGAACCAAGTCTGAGGCAGAACCGACAAAGAATTTGCAAGATGAGAGATTTAAATAACGGAGAACAACAAAGTACAAAACCAAATTCCCAGGCTGAAAGCAGATGTGAGCTAATCCCTTGTGTGTGAACAGAGGGAAAGGGGAAAAGTACCATTCTAGCACGGCTGACTTCCGGTATCTCTTCCCGAAGCTTGAACTTCCAGAACAATCTGTGGCTTACGTGGAGCAGACGGCAGGTAAATTATATTGGATGGAGGTAGTCCATCTAGAGTTTTTAGGTCTGGATGAATTTCTTTTGACTGGGAAAACAGAAGAGTCTATTGGAATGGAGGTAAGTTGAAATCTACATGACATGCAAAGGAACTTTAGTCAGCTCAACATAGAGGCAGGCGGCATATAGCGGGTGGGGAGAGACTCGAATGTCATCCCAGACCTGGGGCAGCCTCTAAGTCTGGATCCAAGATGGAAAATATTTTTTTTAAATTTATTTATTTATTATGTATGTAGTATTCTCCTGCGTAGGGTCTAGATGTCCACAGGTTTCAAAACTAAATTTCTTTTCAATCTGCATTGTCTGAATTGCTTTTTTTGCCTGGGGATGTAGCTCTATTTGTACAGTGCTTGCCTAGCTAGAACAGAGGCCTCGGTTCCGTCTCCAGTGCCTTGTAAAACTGGGTATGGTGACTCATACCCGTGATCCGGATATTGAGAAGGTGAAGGCAAAGGGTGTCAAGAGCTGGAGTTCAATCTCATCTGTCTAGTGATGTCAAGGTTAGCCTGAGCTATAAGAGAACTATGTCAAATAAATTGATAACATAAAACTGCTTTAGTATTTATGAAATTGTTCCTTTTCGTTTTTATTTTATATTGTTTTTGCCCCAGTTCCCCTCTTTCATGTCTCCTTTTTAGAATGTGGGTCTCTAAAACACCACTTTGTTTACTGTGGGCAGAAAACCCTTTTGAAGTCCCAAACTCTGACTCTATGTGAGATTAATAATCAAAGATCCTCTCAATGTGTAAACACCTGTAGGATTTAAACAGATTAGCTACAGTCTAGTCCCCAGGCATACCACACACCTGCTAATTGCCACAAACAGTCTGTAAATAAAACCAGTTCGTCCTCTAGAGCAAGGTCTTTGAATGTGAGCATTTTTTTTTTCTTTTTAACCACAGTGCCGGGAGAGCTGTGCCTTCTTACATTTTGCCCCCTAGGCGCCTACTTGCCTCACCCTAATCTCAGCTCAGTTTAACATGTCTTCAGATACTCTGTCGGAACACAAGACGTGGATTGTGTTGGGAAAAGTGTATTACTAAGAGGGTGGCCTGAGTTTCCACCTCTGGTCTGTGGGAATAATATGTTTGATGAGTCTGAATCACATAGATAAGAGGCACGGAGCCTCTGGCAGCTGTACTGGGAATACTGTCCTGCGGTGTGCTACTGTTGGAACTTGATTGCACAGCTGTGGGTGTTTGTTGGAAGGCCCCCAAAGGGAATTCCGAGGCCCTGCCTCCACTCACTGTCTTTTAGAATTAGATCTCTAAGCCTAGGAGCTGCTGTTGGAGAGAGTGCGATGGTGATTGCTCATATGCCATTCTTAGGTTCAGCCTGTCAACACCTTGAAGAGTAAACCATTTTTGTTGTTGTTGTTTTGAAAATTACTTACTAGTGAATCCTTTATGTAGCAGTATGGTAGTGGTCTTTGTTTCCTGTGTGAAATGTTGAGTGATCTAATGCTGTTGTTTTGTGTTTCTTTTATGCTGGACCTGAAAGACTACAATCTTGAATGAATACATGTAAAAAATGTAACGGAACTGGCCAGAGCTGCCACCCATCAGCTCATAAGCACCTTCACTTTCAGTTTGATAATCTGGGCCCGAATTAAAGAAAGGTAAGTAAAAACCCGAAGTTCACTTATTGGGAGGGTGTTCAAGATAGCTTTTAAATTTTTGTATTTTACTCTGTCAGTGTTTTGCCTGCCTATATGTCTGTGCCCCAGTTATGTCTCTGGTGCCCAGGGAAGCAAGAAGAGGGCACCTGGAACTGGAGTTACAAACAGTTGTGACCTGTTATGTAAGTTCTTGGGATTGAATTCATGCCTCCGAAAGAGCAGGCAGTGCTCCTCACTACTGGGTCATTTCTCCAGTCCCTGCCCTTAGTCAGCCTAGAGCATCCATTGAGGGACCACACCTATTTTTGTGCTGTGATGCCCTAGGTTGTTAATTGATGACAGAAGGGCCAGCCCGCTGTGGGTGCTGCTGTTTCCTGGGTCTGTGGGGGCTGGGATATAGAAGAAAGTGAGACAGTCCTGTGCCGTGAGTTAGCAAGTAAGCAGCATTGTCTAGGGTTCCTGGGGATAACTCTGGCTATGATAAGAGTTCTTGATCAAGAAAGAAGTAATGCTGTGTGGAACAGGAAATAACCTCCCTCCAACTTTCTGCTTGAGTTCCTGCCCCGTCTTCTTCCAGTGGTGGACTATGACCTTGAAATCTAGCCAAATAAATCATTTCCTCCTAGAGGTTCCTTTTGGTCATTGTGTTGGTCACAGCAACAGAATGAAAACAGAACAGAAGGAATGTAGGTTATAACCCCCCCTTCCCCATAAGACACACACACACACACACACACACACACACACACCTCTACTTTCATGTATCTATACTGAATTATGAACATCTACTCAAAACACAGGCTTGGCCAGATAGTAAATATATCACATGTGTTTAACTGACCCTTGAATGTCATAGGGGTTAGTAATGCCAACTGCTGAAAGTAGTGGAAAGTTCAATTATAAACTTGAATTATATGTCTCTCGAGGAACTTAACTAAGTAGCCTGCTATTGACCAAAAGCTTTATGGACAACAAAAACAGTCTGTGAACAGGTATTGTGTCTGCTGTGTACACTGAAAACCATGCAAAGATTTTCCGTGAGAGATCGCGTTTTGCTGTAACATACAGTTTCTTGGGAGAAGAACAGCTCATGTGAAGGCAGTCTGTGTCACGGGGTGTTTTCAGTAGATGCTCACACTTGCTGCCTCTGCAATAGCAACAGGAAGAGACAGAAATGGTCACACCATACAGTACACTCTGTAGTTAGTTTTATGATATATGGCTACATCTGGACTTCTGTCTCATTTTTTGATTGTGACGGTACCTGTATTTCTATAGGCGGCTTGTGGTGGCTATTCTTGGTTGTCAATATGACTGACTAGATCTGGAACTAACTAAAACTCAAGTGACTGGGTATACCCGTTTAAGATTTTTCTTAACTAAATCATTTGAGTTGGGAAGACTTACCTTTAATCTGTATCTTTAGAGGTGGGAGGATTCATCTTTTATCTAGGACGCAATTTCCCATGGCATCCTCTATAAAGGACTTGAGAAAAGGATGCTATTACTCCTTGCCTGCAATCCCTCACTTTTGCTTGCAAATTCATTCCTTTTTTAGAATTCTAGCAAGTACTCAAAACTAGCAAAGACATCCAGACTCACGGACTGAACAACTCCTGCATTCTTGGACTTTCCATTGGTAGGCAGCCATTGTTAGATTAACTGGATCACAGTATATATGCAATGAGAACCCTGACTAATATATGGGTATTGATGGATTTTAACCTTTTACAATAGATCAATATAAGTTGCATGGTAATAATGATAAAGGATATTTTTGTTTATACAGTTTTTATGTTATATACATGCCTAGATTTTCCAGTGTTTCAAAGTTGTGCAGTTCATCTGTAAGCTTTTTCAAATTATAGGAAATCTTTAAAATAAAGCCAATGATCCTGAAATGAAAACTATTCATATCTAAGTAAAATCATGGCATTGAGATACATGCTGTTCATGGTTAGCTAAATAATTATAAGCATAAAATACACACACACACAGTGTGAATCACAGTTTGAAAATTTTGTTTGTAAGAAACAGAAAACTCAACTCAGAAAGTTCTGAATCATAAAGGAATCCATGGATCACCCAGTGGTCTCTTTTTCATTGTCCTGTATGTCCCAAAGCTGGCCCTCATTATGTCTATGAAATGTCTGTGAAGAGGAACACTTCTTCACTGAAGTGTAGTGGGAATGGTATGCCAAACAAACAAACAAACAAACAAACAAACAAACAAGCACCAAAACCCAGCTTCAATGGGAAATGTCTTTCAGGAACAGGTGGACTTCTCTGGCATCTCAATGCTTGAATTGGATGTCAAGCCCATGTCAGATCCAGTCCCTATAACCAATGAAATGAGAAATGGAGATGGACATAAATGAGTCCCTGGAGATAGTGAAGTTTTGGATGGGAGGCTATATCAGTTTTTCTAGAAGCATTTAGGTTGCACAGAGCAAGCAAAAGTCAGATCCTGTTACCAAGAGACAGGTTAACTGAATCTAGGGTAGCCCAGCTGAGTAAATGTCTTTGTCCTCTGCTCCTAGAAATGAACCTACATTCACCACAATAATCAGAATTCTCATAATTGGTGATTATCATTACTGGTTTTCTTCCTCCAACCATATTTTGACAGACTCTGAGAAACTAAGAATATCATTATAACTAATTTGGCCATGCATTTCCATGCATGAGAAACTGGTATTATCACAGTCAGTTTATGTAATTCCAGCCTAAAGCAGTAAAGTTGATGCTTGAGATAGCCTGGAAGATGTTATGGAAAACAGATTCACAATTACAATTAGAATTATTGAAACATGAGGAACAGCACACGGTTAATAGGAGTCCCTGGGGCTGCGTAGAAAACACGTTCATACGGGTGTGCCTCTCGGATTGACCAGCTCATGCAGAAGATCAGCATGGCTAATGTACGGCACCAACAGCTCTAGGTCTCTCCCTGTCTTCCTTCTGACCTCACTGTGTTGTCTACCACTTTCTTCTTCATTTCTTTTTCACCCATGATCCTATCTCACTGATAAAGACCCACTGCCGGAGGACGCAATTTCAACCTTAAGACACACCCCTACACTCTGTGTGTGTGTGTGTGTGTGTGTGTGAGTGTGTGCATGTGTGTGAAATCTAGTTATGATTCAGAGTATGGATTAGCATCTCCCTGACTGTGGTGGTTTAGTAAAATAAAAATGTATTATTATTAATAGGGTAGTACTAAGGTTGCTTGGGCAGCCAACACAGTCTTACTCCATGCTATAATAAAAGTCTTCTGCCCAGACATTGCTGAAACCTTGACATGTTCCAGTAGAGCCTGTGTCTCTAGCCAAAGGATGAAAGGGGAATGAATGGTGACCCATACATGAGTCATGAGTCACTGTGTACTGAAGGAGAACAGAAGCCCTGTACTCTAATCCCGCCTGACAGTGCTGCCTGGGACTCAGTCCTGGGGCCATGCACGTGCCAGAGAACTGACAGATGATGCTGGAGAGTGGGTCCAGATGGAAACGGAGACGATTGCATTTGATGTCTAGACACCTTTGCCATAAACAGACAAATTAATGTTCACTTACAATCCCCTCTCCTGCTAATACACACACAATGGAAAAGTACATACATAAGAATGGAAAAATTCAACTTCTGAACCTCAGCAATTCCAGTAGGAGGTCAAGATTTATGAGGACAAACCTTCATTTTAAAAAAAGGCAGTTTATTTCACAGTCCAGGAAGAGGTTTTTTTTCTTTTATTTTTCTCACATATATTACATTCTGGCCACAGTTTCTCCTCCCCGCCTTCCTCCCATTCCTTCCTCCGACCTCCTTTCCCACCCCAGATCCACTCTTCCTCGGGAAATAGAATTGTGGGGGAAGGGGAAAGAATATGATCAAAATACATTGCATGAAAAAACAATTTAAAGACCATAAAAATCAAACATAAATTATTTAATTTTTTTGAACCTTATATGGTAGAGAATTTATATATTTGTTATGAGCTGAATGTAAACTGTTCCCCCACAGGCTCACATGCCTCAATACCTGGTCCCAAGATGGAAGTCCTGTTTTGGAAGAATTTAGAATCTTTTGGATATAGAGCCTACTTGGCAGAGTAGGGAAACAGGAGACAAGACACAAAAGGTTATTAATCTGGCCAGCCCAGGCTCTAGCCGAATTTCTCTCTGCTTCTTAATCTGTAGATTAAATGAAAAGAGAATATGCATGTAGCCCATGCCTACTCAGACCAAGCTTCTCTGATGGCTGTATCCCCTTACGCCATGAACCTAAATAAATTCTCCCTCCTGAAGTCACATGAGAAAGTGACTCACAAGTTCCCAGCATTTCCCAGGGCACAGAGTGCTTTTAGTTACCATCATGCGGTTGGTGGTCTGATGAGCAGGAGGAAAGACAACGGGATCTCAGAGAGATTAATGTGAGATTGTGATTCAGTCAATAGTTTAGCACTGTAGCCCAGCGGTGGTGCATGAGCAAGGGCTGAGTTTGCTCCTAGCACTATAAAAACCAAAACCAACCCCAAACACCCCACCCCCAATAGATTCTGTAGCCAAAAGATTATGTATGGGCTACAGTGGGTCCTGACTGTGGGTATCTTGATATTAACCAATAGGGAGAAAAATTGGGAGGTAGAGAATAGGATCATAAGAGATTTTTGAAAAAAATTCTTCTTTATAAAGCCTAAATCATGAAATGAGGTGGAGGAGATCTAAATGACATCAAATTTCAGTCATTCTTTCTGGATGAAGTAGTGGAGTCAGATGAGTTCTTTTCTTGCAAAGAAAGTAGAGGAGGAATGTTGCTTGCTGGCTCACTCCACTTTTGCCCCCATTCATCAACTATTATGTTCATTTTGGAGAATATTTTGTCAAAGTCTTAGTAGAT
>NW_004949103.1:15087801-15090327 GCF_000317375.1 Microtus ochrogaster
GATTTGGACCTTGTTAGTTCTTTTTGTACAGTAAGACTCTAATTTTTTTCAGACATTTTGGCTCTCTCTGTAATATTGGATTCCACTCTAGGGGAGTTGGCGATAGTGCATGAATGGTGGTTGTGTTGTATGTTTTGTGATGCTTTGTTGTATTTTACAGATCCATTGAAATGGATTTGTCTTGAATTTCTCTTCTTCTGTGCCTATGGGATATTTTGCTTTCTGTGACTAATTTTAGAGGACTATCTGCATGAAATTTAGCTAGGGTTCTGCTTAAACTTGGTGTTAATTACTAAATGGGTTGCTAAAGTGATCTAGTTTTGGTTCTGTGTAAACAGGACCAGTGAAAAGACATTCCATGCTCCTCCTTGATTGGCAGAATTAAATTAATATTGTAAAAATTGCTGCACTATCAAAATTGACTTATGAATTTAATACAACACCTATGAAAATTACAGTAGTATATTTCATAGGTTTAGAGCACAATACAAGGATTCATACAGAGAAAAAGAAAGATCATGAATAGCCAAAGAAATTGTAATTAGTCAGAACACTACTGGATATATTTCAATATCCAACCTCAAATTATACTATAGTGTTATAGTCATAAAGACAGTGATCTATTGGCATAGAAATAAAAAAATGATCAGTATAATAGAGGACCTGCAAGTAAAATGCCAAAGCTATGCCTGCTTAATTTTTGACAAAGAAAGCAAACACACACACACACACACACACACACACACACACACACACACACTAAGGAAAAAAAGCTTGTTTAACATATACTGCGTCAATTGAATTTCTGCTTACAGAAGAATGATATAGATTCTTATATCTTACCTTGTACAAAAAAAAAATAAAAATGAAAATGGACCAAAGACCCTAATTTAAAACCAGAAACTTGTAGACTAAAATACAGGGGATACTCTTTAAGAGACTAGGAAAGGGAAACTTTCTAAATAGAACATCAACACAGGAACTAATTCTAAGTTTTGGTAGATGGAACCACACGAAACTCAGAAGTTTCTGTACAGCAAATCATCAGTTAACAGATAGCCCACAGAATGGGAGGATATTTTTACCAGCCATACTCCAGATAAGGGACTAATGTCTCGGATTTAAAGATTTGTAGAAAATAAATACCAAGAAAGTAAAACTGTCAACCAAATCAATAAACAAACTGAATAGCAGCTTTTTTAAAAAAAAATAAAAGTAACATAAGTGACCATTAATTATTATAAAAGTGTTCAATATCCCTAGTCATCAAGGAAATAAAAATTGAAGCTATTTTGAGATACTATCTTACTCCAGTCAGAAGAGTTATCTAACCTAACTACAAATGTTTGAGAGGCTGTGGAGAGAAAGAAGCCATTACCCAACTATTGGTGTGAATGAAAAATTAATACAGCCATTAAATAAACCAATTTGAAGATTTCTCAAAAAAGTGAAAACAGAACTACCACATGACTCAACTATTTCACTCCTGGGCATATAGCCAGAGCACCCCAGACCCTATCATAGAAATATTTGTACCCTGTATTTATTCATTATAGCAAAGAATTGGAAACAACCTACTTGTTCATATATAGATGGATGGATAATGAGAATGTGATTATATATATATATATATATATAAGCTTTGGAGTTGAATATCATTCTTATATATGTAAATAATATTCAGTGCTTAAAAATCTCATTTCCAAAATTGCTTGAAAATAAATGGACTTAGAATGTATGATATTAAATGAGGTCACCCAATCTCAGAAAGAAAAAAAGGTATACTCTCTCTTATATGCATAATCTATCCAATAACATTTGTGCATATATGGACACATATACACAAATATGTGTGTATACATACATATAAACAAATATTTATGTGGGTACAGATAACATGTAGAAAAGAGAACGAGAAAGGCTAACCGTAAGGAAATGAGGAAGAAGTGAATACAGGCAATGGACAGGAGTTGTGAAAGAGGATATCAAACAAATGACGTTTCTAGTTCCAAGTCTGTTACAGGTTTTCCATCCTCTGCCATGGTAAGTACATAAAGCTATTTTTTCCCCTTTTTGATTCTTTATTCAAAAAAGGGTTTCTCTGTAGCTTTGGAGCCTGTCTTGGAACTAGCTCTTGTAGACCAGACTGGCTTAGAACTCACAGAGATCCATCTGCCTCTGCCTCTGCCTCTGCACCACCACCTGACTCGACAACTGTTTCAAATGGCCACACTAACTGTATAGAAGCTCATTAAGCTGCATACTCTTTGAATCTGTTTAATTTCAATGTATGTATTTTTTAAATTTATAACAATTTCTATGACAAAATTTGTAAGTCAAAACACAAAAGAAAGTAGAGGAATTGAGCAATTCTTGCTTCTCTAAGATGTAGCTGAAAATTCATGTTTTAGAGCCACAGAAATCACTAGGGAAATTTCTAAAAACACGAAGGATAGAGGGCTTGTGGGTAGCAATGTAAGGCAGTAGAAGATGGGGAGAAAGAAAGTACTGTGAAGTGTATAGGTT
>NW_004949103.1:15090427-15093218 GCF_000317375.1 Microtus ochrogaster
TGTGAAGTGTATAGGTTTGTGTGTGTGTGTGTGTGTGTGTGTGTGTGTGTGTGTGTGTGTGCTTTCCTCTGAGTACCTGTGTGGAGGCCAGAAGTTAACTCTGTATAACTTTTTGGGATGGTATATCTTACCTTTTGAGACAGTTTCTCTCACTGATCATAAAGGTATCTCTGTAGTAGGATACAGTGGTCTTTGGGAGTATACTGAGTAAAGGCTGAATATGTTGGCCATTCCTCAACTTGTACATGGATGCTGGGAATTCACACTCAGGTCCCCAAGCCTGCGTAATAAATATTTTGCCCACTGAGCCATCTCTCCAGGTCTACAGTTTCTAAAGTATGATTCACGGGCTTCCTGAAATTCCCAGTTCCATTTAGGACTCCACAAGGTCAAAATTATTTTAATAACCATATTAATATGTGATTTTTTTCCTTATGCTTCTATGAATATACACTGGATTTTTCAAGAGGTAGCACACTGCGTAAGAAGCAAAAGTCTATCTAGTTGTTTCAACCAGACAACCATGATGGTGACTTGAAAAAATATAAAATATTCACTTTTCTTACTATAATTTTGAATTATGTTTTTCCAGATAAATATATTATCTATATCAACAGTCTTTTCATTATTATTTCTTTTGAGATAGAGTCTCAATATGGATCACAGGCTGACTTGGAATTCACTGTGTACAGAAGCTTCTCAGTTTCAGTAGGTCCCATTTATTCAATGTTGCCCTTAGCTTTATCTGCCTGGAGGCATTCTATTCTTGCACTTCAATCTCCGGAGTGCTGGGATTATAGGCAAGGTCCACTATTCCCAGTTTCCATTACTTTAAGGATGTAAATAACAAACACTTTCAATTTCTAATTCAGTATATAGCCATCTATATCCCACATTAAAGAAAAAGCACTTGAAAACCTCAGTTATGTTTGTGAGTATTTAGTTGCTGATACTGAAAAGCAATAGACTGATCTGTGGGATGATGAACCAGAACTGAGAAAAAAAAAAGATAATTCTGAGTTTTGGGAGTAAATAACTTTAGAGACTGTGGAACGCAGAGAAGTATGTTGTTCTGTCTGGAGAAGAACCCTGGAACAGCCTAAGGAGTTAGCAGGGACTGTTGCACACAGAGAACATTGAGATATTCCATTTTGCATTTTAACCCATTTGTGAGCCTGAATAATTGCAACACTGCCATCTAGTGCTCCATAATGAAAATGTTTAACCCCCGCCCCCAAAATTGGCTTATACAGATTGTTCCAGACTGCATTAAACAGCTCCATCTGCATTGCTCATGCGTGTGTATCCAGTTACGTAATTTTAAATGCCTTCCATGTATATTTAAGTGCTTCTTTCTTCTTAGGATTCCCACTGCTCTCTCCTTCCACTCTTTGTATTCTTGTCCTTGTGCAGGGACCGGTAACTTTCCTGCGCTCAACTCCTTCCTCCACAAGATTGTTTCAAAAATAAGTTTTTAATCGTGGATTCTGTTGGCTTACAGAAAAGCTGCAATGTTAGTTTCGAGAGTCCCGAAGGACACCCTTCTATCCTGTCTCCCTGTTAGCAGCAACCTACAACACTAGAGCCCATCCAATGGCATAAATGTTCCACATTTAGTCAGACAGCCATACAATGTCAGAAATAGAGGCCTGGGGAGCAGAGAGGCAGGCCCAGGGGGTGGGGGACAGGATGTGTAAAAGCTAAGGGGCTTCGATTGTCATCACACCTCTCCATAACCACACCAGGAGCCAGAAAGTCATAAACCAATGCTTTCACCCACACATGTACACACAAACGGACTGGGAGGAACGCTCTTGGAGCATTATATAACTTAGAAGCCATGCCCATGCAAAATAATGAACTATCAGTTATAAACATTAACTTGGTTAGAACTTGGGCGATGCAAGTCTGTTAAGAACTGGGACAATAAAGACTAATCCTTATCTTGGACAGCAGGATTGGAGTCTTGTCACAGCTGTGGCCACTTGAGTGGGGTCCTCCTACTGCTCTTCTTCCATTTGTGTCTGTGTCTGAGACTCTGGTCTGGGGTGAGAGGTCACCAGTCTTTACAGCTGCTCAACTCCCCTGGCTGAATTTTGGACCTCTCTGTAAGCTCCGTTAGTCGAGGGTGACAATTATATCTCTGCAGCCATGGCTTTTCCTGTGGGGTTCGGATGGGGAGCAGCCACTGCCGCTTATCAAGTAGAAGGTAGGAGAAGATGCTTCTCCCTTGTTGGGGCTGGAATGGATGCTTCTGGTGGGTTCTGTATTCCTGGGGAGGAGGGTGGAGTGTTGAACAGGCAAAAACAGAAGAAAGATGTAAAACACACTATAAACGAAACTGTCTCTTTTTAAACAGAAGAGGCTGCAACCCCCTTCTCCTTCCTCAGATAGGAGGAGTTGTGGGTGAGGGATGAGGGTGGGATTTTGTTGCCTTGTAGTCCGTTCCAGCGACCTGAGAAGTCAGTTCACATCGGATCCGCTGCTTTCCTGATTGACTTCCTGAACAAGTTTGCAAAGTGTTTGGAAAGGAACGTTTTTTTCCCACTGACTAGAAGAGTGTTGAATTAATTCTTCCCAATAGCTCTTGGTTAGCTGGGAAACATGCTCTGCTCTGTTCCGAGTGAGGCAAATCTAAGTATTACTTTGAACATGCCACCTCTTTCCTGGGTTTGTTCCTAAGAGAAGAATACTGAACTATCAGGTATAAATGCTAGGTCCAGGTGTGCTTGGTGCCTTGGTGTCTCAGCGCTAGTCTCCACCCCCACCAGATGAACATTATCCCCACGCC
>NW_004949103.1:15093663-15101608 GCF_000317375.1 Microtus ochrogaster
TCACCACTGCCTGGCAAAATAAAGAATTCATAACAGCTACCACAGTGGAAATATTTATTTGGTCATAGAAGCATATGGTGAAACCCTGGGTTAACCAAAGGTAAAATGCTTCTTCTAACTTTCTATGATTGCTGTAACAAACGATACCAAGCTGTGCTACTTAAACAACTAAAATTGGTTCTCTGGCAGTTCCAGAGGCTAGTACTGGCCATTTGAAGGTGTAATTAGCTACATTGTACTGGAGTAGGATCTACTGTAACTTATCCACTGTAACTGGTGTCCTCATACAAAGAAGTCTGGACACTGAAAGAGACCCCTAGGAATACCTTGTAATGACAGGCAAGCATGCCTTTAATCCCAGTACTTGGAAGGTGGATCTCTATGAGTTCGAGGCCAGCCAGGTCTACAGAGTAAGTTCCAGGATAGCCAAGGCTGCAGAGAGAAATTCTGTCTCAACAAACAAACAAACAAACAAACAAACAAACAAACAAACATCCAGAGATCCCACAAAGCAAACAAATAAAATAACAAAACAAAACTCATGTGACAATAAATAGGGAAATGAGAGTGACACAGCTGTAAACTAAGAAACCGCAAGAATCAGTGGCCACCACCAGGGACTGAGGAGGGGTGAGAAAGGCTCATAGTTGAGGCCCCAGTGACGGCAGGGACTGAGGAGGGGTGAGAACGGCTCATAGTTGAGGCCCCAGTGGCAGCAGGGTCTGAGGAGGGGTGAGAAAGGCTCATAGTTGAGGCCCCAGTGGCAGCAGGGACTGAGGAGGGGTGAGAAAGGCTCATAGATAAGGCCCCAGTGACGGCAGGGCTCTGCTGACCCTTTGAGTTTGCTCATTTGTGAAAAAGGGACAGAGATCAGGTTTCTGTGATTTCTACTCACTGCCTGCGTCGTCCTTATAAAAAGCTAGTATTTAAATCATAACAGGTCGGCCAATGAAGTAATTTCTGATTGTGTAAGGCCGGAGACTACACAGGAGCTGTGGAATGAGTGTCGTTTCACCTAAAGCTTAAAGGATGAGAAGGGAGCCTTTTGAATGGGGGACATTTTCTAGGCAGAGTGACAGAGGACAGGCTCATCGCTGCACCAACAAGGCTGCTTTTGGTCTCTAGTATTTACTGCTATCTTCCAGATGTGTAAAGGAGAACTCTTGCTGTGACTGCCATATACAAGGCATCTCAATGGGAGGATGAGAGCTGGGACTTAAGTGTTTTTTGAAAGAATGTCTGAGGATGCTCTGGTCAGCAGGGATTCCAGTACACATCTTCCCTGAATGGTCTCTTTGCTTTTAGATAAATTTTTACAAGGTCAGGTGGATTACAGAAAGACCCATGCCTAGTTGAGGCTTATATATGGAGTCAGAGTTGCTGAGGGTGGGAGACACCGTTTTCTTTAGACACAAGTCACCTGATAGGTTTCCCATGACCCAGTGGTCATCCCTGCAATCCCTGAACTCTTGTATATATGACTGACACTGACAACTCAGTAGGAGCTGTATAAGTATCTGATACATATTAGAAAAGGACATGAATTTAAGGGCAATATAGGCAGCTAGCAGAAAGGAGAAATGGATATGAGCAATATACATTACACCTTACTATGATTTTTTAAAAAAAAAGAATTAAAAAAACACCTCTTTGTTATAAATGATAATACTCTTAAGTTATGTTGTAGTTCATGTACTTCTAAGCTAGATTTCAATTCTCTTTGAATATAAAAACCTTGGGGTGAAATTTTGTTTATTTTAAGTCTGCCTTCCTTGTTAACCACTTAGTTATGAAAGCTAACTTAAACCTTGACCATGCGCACCATTGTAATGAACTTGTTTCAGTATCCAGTATTAACTGCATGATTCTTTATGTCTTAACAATTATTTTATCTTATGTATGTGAGTGTTTGGCCTGCATGATGTGTGTGCACCAGTCACATGCATGCCTGGTGCCCAGGAAGGTAAGAGTGCCTAAGAACACTTGGATTCCCTGGAACTGGAGAATAGATGATTGTGAACCACCATGTGGGTGCTGGGAACTGAAACCCCACCCTGTACAGGAATAGCAAGTGCTATTCTTGAATCATCAATGAATATTCTTTCAAGCTCCCCTGTGCTCTCCTCTCCACATTTTTGCTATTTTAACTGCAGTGAAGCTGCTTGATGCACCAAGTAAACTGCATTTGAGATTCTTGTGGAGATACAATGTGATTGGGGAGACTATTGTGGTGGACATTAGGAAAATGAGGTAAGAAATTAAAATACTCTTTTTTTTGAGAATGTCTATGAGAAAACCTTATCAAACTCAAAACAACTAAAAGTTTAGGAGGTAAAGATAATCCACCTGGTCCTGGTGTTTGATGCATGATGACAGTTAAGACTCATAGTCAACACAAAAATGATCTTATCAAAATGTGATCTATTTTTGTAATTACTCTGACGACACAGCTGTAGTCCACCTAAAGAACTAAAAGTACAGACTGAGACCTGTTTTTCCAAGAACATCTTCTTTAAAAAAAAAAGAGTTGATATTTTATGCTTATGGATGCTTTACTTGATTCTACATCAGTATACCGTATGTGTGCTTGGTGCTCATGGAGGCTAAAAGAAGGCATCAGATCCTCTGGAACTGGAGTTACAGTTATAAGCTGCCAAGTGGGTGATGAGAATTGAACCTAAGTCCTTGGGAGGAGAAGCCAGTACTATTAACCATTAAGTCCCAGAAGACATTGCTTTGAGGAGTATAGTTGGATTTAACTGAGTTATTTTATTTAGGTCTTTCCCCCCTAAATTCTGTCTAGTAAAAAGTTGTTCAGATAAGGCTAAAGATCTCAAAAAAAAAAAAAACAAACCCAAGTCTATAAAGCTTAAATTTGAAAGAGAACTCACTCATGACCCCACACCCTGCAAAATATCAATGGATTGGATGTGTCCTTCAAAATGGTGTTTGGTGTTCCTGGACTTTCTGCATATGTAGATCAGATCTCACTTCTGACGACATCTGTTAAAAGGGAAACTTTAGACAAACTGATTTTATCTCGGTTTATTTGAGCAAGGAAATGATTTATGAATTGGCTTGTTCCCTGAACTAGTCAAGATTCAAAAACTTAGAATAACAAGGGCAGACGAAATTCTAGGTTTTCAATTTCCTAGACTGTAGGCTCTGAAAGTTGCCAGGTTTCTCTATAGGTGTTTCCTGGGTGAGCATATGTTCTGTCCAGTCCTCAGCCTCTTACCTTTAGTCAGTCACTGGTGTGAGCAGTCAGTATTTAAAGACAGAAAAAGGAAGCACTAAGCAGAAAGAGACTAGCAGCCACTCCATATTTGCCTAATTTGGACGTCTGAGCAGGTGACTGGCTAAGTTCTTGGCTACTGTGATTGTCTAAGATGCAGGTACTTGTCACAAGTACACACTCCTTAGTTAGCTCTCATCTATGTATATATTAAGTAAGGTTATAATTCACTATGTAAAGGAACAGTTTTAGACAAAATTAATATTACATAACAACTACGTATTAAGTGTTCTGTGCCAAGATGTCTTCTAGATATAATATTGGTATTTAGAGGCACCACAGAAGGATTGCTGAGGATGACCCACTATAGAACTCTATATAGACAACTTGACATAAACACACAATGGGTTTTATAAGTGTACAGTGAGTTGCAATCACCAACATCCGGTTCTATGAGGACCTGGGGCTACCTTAGCCAGTCTATCCTATCCTTCCGTCTACCTTAGTCTACCTTAGTCTATCCTATCCTTCTGTCTACCTTAGTCTACCTTAGTCTATCCTATCCTTCCGTCTACCTTAGTCTACCTTAGCCAGTCTATCCTATCCTTCCGTCTTTCTGGAGGCAGTCTTTCCCATGCTCGTCTGATTGACTATGTTAAGGTCTTGGTTTGTAAGTTCCTAACCGGCTATTGTGTGTTAACTCTCTATCAACAGCTTCTAGGCTGGGGACCTTGACCAATGTGCTCTGTCCAGTCCTCATCCTGTTACCTCTATCCAGTCACTGAATGACTTTTCTGTGCTTGCTTGTTTCTACTTCAGAAGTACTCGGTATGAATTTTGCTTTAAACACTTCTTAACACAAGGGCAGGCAAAATACTCATTTCTCCATTTCCTTAATTGTAGAACATGAAACTAACTAGGTTCACTCTATAGATGCTGCCTGGGTCAGCATATGTAACTGAAGCAAAAGAATGCCTAGTGCACCGTGCTCATTAATGCTAACACAGATGCTTACCTTAGCACCAACGCTATCACACCCCAGTCTGTACTGGTGCACAGAGCACCATCATCTGTCTTATTTAGTAAGAATGCCCATATCTGCTTTGAGTATAAGTTACACACTACCCACTCCTTTTATGCTCACCACTGTGTGCAAGAGAGTGTGATTAGCCTTCTCTTAGACCATTGTTTCAATGACAGATGCAGGAAGTACACATCTTGGATCAACATGGTCTGAGTATAAAAGCTGAGGTCAGCTGGTCTCTTTTTCGCTTGGAAAAATCTTTGAATTTTTGTTATATTTTAGCATATGGGACCTTTGAAAGTCACACCATTGAGCAAAAAGGAGGGCTGAGTGACAGTGGTGCTTGTAAGAACAATTTAGCAATTCAATGGTTTTGTTTTGAATCATCACCAC
Source organism: Microtus ochrogaster (assembly GCF_000317375.1). Taxonomy (NCBI): domain Eukaryota; kingdom Metazoa; phylum Chordata; class Mammalia; order Rodentia; family Cricetidae; genus Microtus; species Microtus ochrogaster. Next base: position 15,098,316 of record NW_004949103.1, read on the forward strand.
GTATCTATTTTTCACCAATTTTTAAAGCATGATTGTCTAAGTAAGTGTATTTGTCTTTGCTCTTTTGGGATCTCTGAGGGATTATTACACTCAAAACTGAGATATTGTGGCTCTTTCATTTGGAACAGAGGGCAGTGTCAGAATCATTGCAAGTGGGGCCAACATCGAAGCACAGGGCCTGGCCTTGTCCTCACCCTTCTCAATATAGCCATGACTTGCTTATGTATTTCACTAGAACCCTGGCCTTCCTTCTGTGCCTCTTAGTCCTTCTGCCTCTCTTCTCACCACTTCACTGTTTACGGTTCTAAAGAAGAGTTTAATGTTTATTATATAATGGTTAGCTGTGCAGTGCCTTGGGCCTTTTGGAGGAAGGCACAATATAAATCTCATAAATAAATAATAAATAAGTGGTATAAGCAGGAGGAAAATTATGTGTTTTAGGTGAGTTGTAAAGAACATTGCACGGCCTATAAAATGTATTTGTTGGAGTAAAGAGACAGGGAAGAAAATGCAGACAATCATTTTACATACAGAAGTGAGGCTTGCCATCATTTTTAAGCATAGAAAACTTGCCAAGATTTTTAACCCTTCGTGCGGCTGATTGTACTCTTTTGGGCTTAGATGGCAGGTAAGAAACAAAACTAGGAGGCAGTTCAATGATGTTGTGTCCATTTCTCCTATATGCCCTAGAGGAACTATGAACATGACATTAGAACCTGATTCTATGGCTCTTAGAAGCTTGTAACTCTGGGTGATTTTGGAGAAGGCTCTTAAGAGGTGAGTGTGTTCTATAAAACCCCACAAGTCCTTAGCAGAGTCCAAACTACACCATTAAGGCTCCCTAATGGGCCTGGAGTTTGTGGCTCTGAAGGAGGCAAAGGACTCTGCTTTATGAGTGTCATTATGAGCCTTCTATGCTGTACTGGTACCTGTGTTGTGTTTACTTTTGATTTAACTGTGACTTTGGCTTCATGGTTGCAGAAATTGGCATTCATCTTTGACTATTTCTTGCTCTAGTTTGTCAAAGATGGAATTCTACAGGCAAGAGATTTGAAGTTATGTTTACATTTAAAAAGCAGGAGAATGAACAGTGCAGGTATATAAGTCGGATTTAGGTCACATTTGTAACCATTCTATACTGATTCTTTTCCACTCTTTTTAAAAAACTCAGTGAGTCCACACATGAGACACTTTTCACTTACCTGCTGTAAATGCCATCACAAACTCTGCTTCCTGTTTGCTTTTCCTGCTCAACCAAATCCAACTATTTGTCATGTTTCCCATTTTCTACTAATTTGGATTAAAGATCATGTGTGGGATTAGGAAAGTGGTCATGCCTGTATCTATTTTTTTTCTGGAATAGTCCTTGATAGATAGATCTGTTCTTCATTCAGGTCACCTAAGAAAGAAAAAGAGAAACAATTTAAAAGTGTTTGCCTCTTGTTGCATCAGGAAAATGAAGAGGAGAAGAGTTTTCATGTGAACTCTACCGTAGTTTAACTAATAGAAATTGTTCTACCAAATAATCTTTTACTTATCTGTTGCTGTAACAAAACACCTGACAAGAGCACTTTAATTTGTGAAAGTTTTATTTCGGATCATGGTTTCAGAGATGTTGGTCCACCATGGTGGAGAACGCATAGTTGCAGCAGTTAAAGTGGAATTAACATGGCACTTGACCAGTGAGCAGACAGAGTGCTCAATGGGAACCAGTGCATGTATTACCCTCAAAGATGGGCATCTAGTGATGTGCTTGGATCAATTAAGCCCCACTTCCTAAATATACCACAGTAAAAAAAACCACCACCACCACCAACAACAACAAATACAACAAAACTACAAAAAAAAAAAAAAAACAAGCAAATACCAGTAGCTAGGGCCTGAGAATTCAAACATGAGCTGGGGTAGTGTGTTTCAGATTTACACTATGATATACTCTTCATTTCATTCTTCTGGTCTTAAATTTGAGATCCACAAAAACCTCAAATTACTCAATTTCTTTTGTTCATACCATAATATTGACAGTGGAAAAAAGTAAAGTTCGGCACGTTCAAATGTTTATCAGTGGCTGTCCACTCACCAACCGCATGCCAGATGCAAACAGCAGATGTAGACCAGGAGACATAGTTGGAGGGCAGGGAGGGGAAGCTACTGGGTGGGTGCTTATGATGGCAGTTGCCTTTCAGCCTTGGAATAAAATGACTGGAGCCTCGGGTGGCCATTAGGCCTTACTTATCGACGATGCAGCATTGAATCATGAGCACACCAGGCTCTACGGGCAGACTATACAGCACTGAATTCTAGCTTCTAAGAATCTCTGCTGCAAAACTGCTTATCTGGTGTAATACAATGCCTACTTTTCTCCCTTCCCCTTTGCCTATTTCATTATAGGAACATCAGAGACACTTGATAGTTTATAATTCTTCTCTGGGTTACATTCCTCAACCTTTTTCATTCAAATACATGTCTTTTAACTATATTAGGAATTTAGCTGCATTCACTCTACATTCCCAACCCCTCTATTAAATATTTAGTTTCAACAATCAGTTTTATAATTTTTAGGAGCAGATTACTTAGTTGCCTTCATTTTTTTAAAAATAAAGTCATGCTTGTTTCCAGAACACTATTATTCTTATAACTCTTTAATACTGCTAGTGTAAAAATTAAATTCTCAATCTAGCAGCCATGCTTTTGGGTATTTATTCTAAAATTTGAAATGTTTGTTGGAGAGAAAACTTCACTCTCATGTTCATTGCAATGTTTTCCATCAGCCCAGAGTAGCGTCAACCTGTACTCACCAATAGATGAATAGCCAGGAAAACATAGGGAAGGCACACAATAAAACATCATGCAACCTTACAAAGGACAAGAAAAAGAAAAAAAAAACAAAACCACTTTTGTCAGCACAGGTAAAAATGGACAACAGTACACTCAATTAAAAAAAAAACAGGTAATGAAAGAGAATGCTGCGTGTTCTCACACCCTGTGGGATCAACCAAACCATTAGGAGGGGAGAAGGGTGGCTGCGGAGGGTTAAGAGTAAGGGGACTGAGACTATAATGGTGAAAAACTCAAGGACTTAGGCAGGATTAGAGGATTAGCACAGGCTTACATATAGTGTGGCAAAGGGAGTTGAACTGAGAGCTGCACATTTAAAATTGCCAAGAACCTACATTTCAAAGTTCTGTGATGAAAAATTTAAGTATCTGAGGGAATACTTAGCTGGTTCATCAATGAAATAGCCAAAGATCATAGTATCACTTTATAGTCCACAAATATATGCAATTATAGCC
>NW_004949103.1:15101993-15128727 GCF_000317375.1 Microtus ochrogaster
GAACTTCTCGACCAGCGAGGAAGAACGACCACCACACGAGGATTCTTCTCAGATCATGCTTTAATGGAGTGCCCTTGGTTGAGGGAGAGCAGGAAGCGAGGGCCCCCCGCCCCCAGAGCACTAAAGCAGCTGCTTATATAGGGAGTAGGCACACGGGTCGCCCTGTGATTGGTTGCCACCATCAGCTGTCACCAGACTGCATTGGGATAGGTCCAAGGGCCCTTATCCACCACGCATGCGGGAAGCAGGGGACACGCAGCTCCCAGCGGGATAGGATGTCAGCGCCATCTTGTAATGGCGATTCTGTCTGGCTCCCTGCAGTGCAGGCTAGTTTGAAATCTGGTGCCTCGAACTCATGGTCCTTCTGGCTCAGGCTCCTGAATGCTGGAATTATAGGTGTGGACCATAGTATAATAACTTCCTATTCTTCTTTATTTTGGTTCTTTCATGTTGGTTGTTTTCATCCAGTGCCTGAAGATCTTAAAACATTTATGAATAAACTAATATGCTGATTAATAGTAGCAACATATTTAGACTTTCTTTAAGTGAGATTGGTATCATTCAGAACAGGGATGCCTGCAAAGGAACAGAGTCCTGCTTGTTAGCTGAGGAGTTGACAGTCAGTCCTCACAGAATGGACAATGTGTGTGTAGGGTCTAGTCAATATTTAGATCTTAAAGATCATCAAACGTGAAGGCTTTAAAAGTCTGTGTTTACCTTGTGCTTCTCTCTCTCTCTCTCTCTCTCTCTCTCTCTCTCTCTCTCTCTCTCGCCACCTCTCTCCCCCCTCCCTGTCTCTGTCTGTCTGTCTGTCTGTCTGTCTGTCTGTCTGTCTGTCTGTCTATCTCTTCCTCTCTGTTATCTTTCTACTGCTCCAGTATGCCTGGTGGAATCCTTCTTGATAAGATCTGTCATTTTCATGAAGCATCTCTTAGGACACAAACAATGGGTAGAGGTAGCACTGTCTTGTTGATAGAGGAGGTGAACCCAGCAGGCCATCGGAGGCACAGATGATTCTTGAAGTAATTACCAGGATGGGAGGCCACTGTGCTGTCCCCTATGACAACTGCCTCCAGGGTTGTCAAGCAGAAGTTTTCCAGTCTTCTCCAGTTTTCTCCAGAGCCCATGAATCCTTTGTCTTAGTTTCTCTGATTAATTGGTCCTATTTTATTTCCATTTTCCCGAAGTACTTGAGTGAATGTGATGTTCTATTGGGACCTTTTTAATGCAAGCTCAGTTGTGGATCTTATTTACTGTCATTTCGATGGTGTGTGAGAGGGAAAAGAATTAAATATGTATGTTCCACTCTGTTTTGAACTTGAAATCTTTATTAACATAAATAAAGACCTTAATATGATATTCATTTATGTATAAGTCTTTATTAACATGCATTAACATATGAGAACACTTCTTAAGCAATGAGGTATTATTTAAAATTAATGAATTGAATGAGTTGCCATTATTAGTCTCCTCTCAGCACTAAGGCAACCAAGTTCTGGAAATGTTCTAGGCCTATGCTATGGGGGTGAAGATTAGTGCTAGAGACTGTCTCCCTATCCTCTCTACTACATTTGTAGGTAGGTACTCTAGTTCTCAGTGTGAGTAGTTCATTGATGGGCTCCCTGGCTTATACAAGAAATCCAGACTCCTGACTTCTTTTTTTCTGTCCACTCTGAGCCCAACCTGAAGATGCTACCCTTGATCCAGGAGGACGTCCTCCCTCTGACCAAGCTGGTACCCAGGCTGCAGACTTTTAAGCCACTCAGATTCAGGTGTCCTATAACAGCCATCTGAGCAAACTATGAAAATGAGAAAATACAGAATTAATAGAATGTTAGACAGTCTAACAGTAGGAAGTGAAAAACTTAGATAATGTGGTGAAGCTACTTGGGGAGTGATGGTCAGATAGTATGTCTGAGAGAGGCCACAGATCTGTGTGTTTGCTTCTGGGATCAGTTACTCAGTCAAACATTTGTCATCATCTCTTACCTCTATTTCTGAGCACACAGAATTTTCTTTTTTTCAACATAGTATTTTTATTGATTATTTGGGAGTTCCACATAATGCACCCTGGCTGCATTCACTTCCCAGTTTTCCCAGGTCTGCTGCTCAACCCTTGTGACCTCCCTCAAAGAAAAGAATGAAAAAGAAAAGAAAAGAAAAAAATCTTTCTGGTCTTAGTGACTTCCTAAGTAGTGCCAAAAAGTAACCATTGTCATCACTACTGGCTACGTGGTATTTATTGCTAAAGCCCCATTTTTCTTCTTGTACATCCTTTTGTATTGACGGATCTGAATTGAATGCTTGATTATCATGTATGTTTTTGGGAAAATTTTTGTTCTAAGAATAGTTTAATTGTAGAACCTGTAAAACCTACAGAAAACTCAGGTGAATATTGGTCAGGCAAGAATCTTAAAAATTGGCATGTATATTTTCAGTCTTTCCCTACCCATTTTCAGAAGCATTAGGCATACACAGTTTTGTTTTTATGCCAGGATAGCAATGATCTGAAAATGGGTTTACTTTTATTAAGATATTTACAAATATCTTCACAACACAGAACATTTTGTTTTCTGGATAAGATACAGCATTTTTTGCATTCTTACTCTTTCAATGCCCTTATTTCATTGTTTATCTTTTTAGAGTTGTGCCGATGATGTTACACAGAAAGCTAAATGAGTGTCAACGTATTTAACCTTGAGAAACAGGAAACAATCATGGTATCACAGTAATTTATTTGAAGTATGGGTTTTACATATTGGCCCACCTTTGTTTATGAATTCTTTTGTCAGCAGTAAATCCTTCAGTGAAGACTGGGTATTTGCTCATTTGAATGGATGCATGTCAACACTGAGCTGGAGAAAGAAAGTCTCAGTTCTGTTATCCCTTCCTGGGCTTTCCCATCTCCCAGGCTTGCTGTCCAGCTAAGTTCATGGATGCACAAGATAAAGTGACTTTCAACATTTACTAGAGCATCAGTAGGTCCCAGAATGAGCCTCATGGAGCTCATACAAAATCTTTCTTCTTATGCCCACATTAATTTAGTCAATCTTTGTTTCTGGCTCATGTAAACCTCTTTATTATGCCCCCTTTGTTCATTATTTCTGTTTTATTTAGTCTCCTTTCTTTCCATGACCCTCTGATCTCTTGTGCGTGTACTTCCATCATTCTCCTACAGTTCTATCATCTTATTTTTAAAGGGGATCACAGCTCTGAATATGGGGTACAAACTGCATTTGCATCCTACCTCAGCCACTTGCCAGTTGTGGGATCTTGTGTAATATCTAAACTTTGTAAGCCCCCTTTTCCTTGTTTGTAAAATGGGCATGGTAAGAATGCCAATCTCAGTTAATGCAAATAATGAACATGTTCACTAGTGTCAGATATTTAGGACAGTGGTAGTCTAACTGTGCTCTATATATTTTAATAAACACTAAAAATTTTTGATGCATTTTTGTTTCTGTAGGATCTGAACTTACATGGCAGAAAAAAAATTATAATCTATTCTCAGATGACTCCTCCACTGCTTTCTCTCTGTTTACTTTCTATTGGCACCTATTCTTGAACCAAAATGAAGCATGTGTATTTTTTAAAATGTCATGACCTTCATGCCTCTGAACCTTTGCACATGCTGTTCTCTCTTTGCTTGAATGCGCATCCCACCTTGGCGCAAATAAAGAGATACAGAGGACAAAGGTCCGGGAGTTCTCATTTTCAAGCCTTGGATTTTCTGCTCTGTCACACAGCAGTTTTCTGGGTTGCCCTCTGTGTCACTGGGAACTTAGTTATGATAGCGGGCAGCTTGGTTCTTGTGCTAAGTAAACCCTCGAGAGCAGTAGTTTTAACTACATGTCATAAATTGATTCCTTTTAAAAAATGCTATAAATGTATGTATGTATGTATGTATGTATGTATGTATGTATGTATGTATGTATTTATTTAGTGTATTTGCATGCCTTGAAAGTCAGAGGACAATGTGTGAGAAATAGTTCTCTTTTTCTACCGTTTAAGTACCAGGTGTGGAACTTGGGTCATCGGATTTGGTGGCAGGTGCCTTTACTCACTGAACCCTCTTGTCATTCCTTAATAATTTATTTTTATACTATTTCAGGCACCAATCCTTTTAATCTGGGGGTGTTTGAGCATACCTCCATGCTTCCAACAAGAACTACTGTCATTCTAGGAGAGCATATGGATATTATCATTGTGTGCTTGTATTTTGGATAGGTTGTTTCTGTTGGTAGCAGCTGGGATCTGCTGTTTTTCTTTCATTACACCCTGTACTCCTCTTCCTTGGGGTACCTGAAGCTGCCTCAGCAGAACTGTCTTGGTGTTGCATCTTTCTCAAGGTGTCTGCTCTTCCCTTCATTAATGTAGGTAATCAGAGTTTGATTGTAAAGTATGCCTGGGCCAAATACAAGGGCTTTTAAAATTGTCTGCTGTTTTCGATTATCCAGGCCACTGATCCCCCTTTCTTAGCATGGATAATTGAGAGTGGACCGGGCTGAAGAATTTTAAGCAGAACGGATTGACAAAATAAATGAGATTTAAAAATCCTTTACATTAACTATTAAAAAAGATATTTTTTAAATTTAAAATAACTTATATTTCAAAACTATAAATATATTTGTTTTTAAATTCTTCAAGACAGAAAAATATATTCTATGATGAAGGCATTTGCAGAATACTAATTATGAAATACATTTAAAGAAGTTATAAGAAGAATTGAAAATAAAGACAAGAGGTCAGGCAGCTTCAGATTCAATGTCAAATCTTATAATCAAGCCTATGCTTCATCTTGGTAACAGCTGATATACAAGACATTTCAAATGCGAAAATCTCTCTCAGTAGTACAGACTGCTATTGTTTACCCCTAATGAGCAATGGTCATTTAGAGAAGGTCATTTTTGGAGTGTGTATTTAAGAATAAAACGATTACCTCTTGTGCTCATCTTCATATTTTCCCCATGCACCACTGAATGCAAGTAGAAATGTATCTTCATGTCACTAGGCTGGGAATTTAGGGGACAATTCCTCAAAGGAACAATGTTGTAAATGGGAGTCAGTGTCACAAAATCCCCTTCAGGTGCATAATGAGATAAATAGATTTCCGAGGTTGGCTTGGGAATTAGGAGCATAATGTAAGAGGCAATGATGAGTTTCTGGGCAGGTGACACATAAACAAGGCTTATGAAACATTACCCGTTTTATATTGGGATTTGCCAAGCTAAAGCTTAAAGTTTCCCATAGCACCTATGAATAATCATTTAAATATAGGCTTTGAGACTTGGGGAAAAAAGTGCATTATTTACTCTAAAGACAAAAATCTTTCTTGGAGTTATTGCAGTCCGTCATGCAGATGCATAACTGGGGAACTTAGAAACTGCAACATTTTCTCTTGATAGCCCATTGCTTTATACATCTCATAAATTATTCTCCAGGCCTCGGCAGCAGTCCCAGGTTAGGGGCACACACTAGTGAGGATGGAACAGAGTGTGTGGCACTACTGATTTTCCACGGGGTGAAATTAAGCTCAAGGAAGGATTTTGCTTTTTGCCTCTGGTGTAGTGTGAAGAGGATGTGGGAAGAGTAAATGGTGAGAAATTTACTTATAGTCTTTTGTTGGACTCCTGCTTAGGACTTGGCAAATGTTGGTCCAAAGAAATTCCTGTTACCCAGCTGGCTTGCTGAACGGAGAACCGAGAAACCCTTAACGCAGACATTACACATCTGAGGCTCAATGTCTTCAGAGGATGCTCCCACTAGTCTTTCCCATGGCTCAAATAAAAGCCAGATGCAGCCACTCTAAAGCCATGACATGGCTGACTTGTTGTTCAGAGAGAAAAGATACAAGACGACATGGAAGACGTTTGTCTTCACGTTGAATAAGATACCTGGTTTCCTTGGCAAGGGATGAATAGTTGAATTAAATTATGACTACTTATTCAAATTGCTGATGTAAAGTTATTAGTTTATGCCAATTAATCATATTCTATAGTGGTTATAGCTCAGTTATAGACTGGTGAATTAAAAGATCTTTTGAATAAAATCTAAGTGGAAGAGGCAGGCACACAAATATACTATGAGATAACAGTGTTTAATAATAAACATACTATCGGGGCAAAGGTCGGAGGAGTGTCAACTCAAGAGTATAATGTGTGAAGATTGTTTGTGGTATCTAAAATACATTTGAAGGAGCCAGACTTTTAGTTTAGTTTTCAGGGAATGACACCATGAGGCGAGTGTCAGCAAATGAAACATTTTTGAGGCAAGGTATGAAAGCATGAATCCTTGAACTGTGTTTGGGGAAAGATACACTCATGCCCCTGGAAGTAGGCCAATGGTTTTGAATTTACATAATTTAAAATGTATGTGAATCACTCGGAGTTCTAGTCATTTGGAGACCTTTGTAAGACCACATAAGGAGAATATTTGCAACGAATGTCTGGGAATGTACATGCTTTGAGAAGTATCCTCGATGATGGTTTTCACTTAGCTAACCAGTAGTGAATGAATGAAAGAAGTAGGCTTGGGGGTTGGATGACTGCTAACTCTGTTATAGGTTCAACTTGGCTTTGACATTCCCTTAGAGTTTTAGTTAGGGTTTCTATTTCTGTGAAGAGACACCATGATCATAGCAACTCTTATAAAGGAAATGTTTAATTGGAGCGGCTGACAGTTCAGAATTTTAGTTCATTATCATCATGATGGGGTATGGTGGTACACAGGAAGACATTGTGCTGGAGAAGGAACTGAGAATTCTACATCTTGATCCAAAGGCAACAGGAAGTGAAGTGAGACATTGGGTGTGGCTTGAGCATATGTAAGATCTCAAAGCCTGCTTCCACAGTGGTACATTTCTTCCAACAAGGCCATACCTACTCTAATAAAGCCACACCCTCTAATAGTGTCACTCCCTATGGGCTTATGGTGACAATTACATTCAAACTACTACACTTGGAATTCTCAGGAAGTATCTAGGAGGGGGCTGAGGATTCATATCTTCTTTTCAGGTTAGAATTGCACCTATTCATTGCACAAAGCAGATGATTGAAGCCGTAATTGAGAAAGAATGTTTGCAATGAGATTGTGAAGCTAAGTGAGAGGAGGAAGGTTGGGAGGTCTGCATTAAGTGATGTAGAAGAGTAAGAAAAACTTAGAGAGGTCATATGGAAGGACATTTTAAAAGAACCTTAGATTGTTTAGTGAGACTATTAAAAATATTTTAGCCCAATGACGAATATGTTTTGAGGCAGCAGCAAGAGTTTTCAAGACTTTCCTCAGACTTCTCATAGACAAGTGACCCAGATGGTACTTCTTTGGCTTAAGGGGGAGATGGGGAGTATTTGGGCCCATTCATTCAGGGTTTTCTTCCTCATTTCTTCTTCCCCACATGTAACATTCCTCATTTCAAGTAATCATGGATTTTATAACCACAAGCATACTTTTCTTGTTATATAAAGTCTTGACAGGATCAAGATTGCACAGTCATTAGCAACAGGACAAACAAATCGATGGGATATCTTGCTCAAGTAATAGGCAATGGATAGCAATGCAGTCTTCCAGCACAGGCAGTTGGCACAGATGCATGAGCTCAAGGAAGAAGACACCTACTCAGCTGTTAATGTTCAAGAGAGGAGTTGCAGAGGTGGTGCATTTTGAGAAATTTAGACAACATGTAGGAACTTAGGTTCTTGCCTATTTAAAACTCAGCTGAAGTTGGCATAGGTTGGAAAAAGTTGTGAACTGTATCTTTCTAATATCTTCAAAATGAAAACACTTGGTATATAATACAAAACAGTTACTTATCACACTCCAATCTAAATTCCCATGGTGGTGGAAGTTAGAATAGGCCAGTCTAATAAGTCAGTGCAAAGAACATTACTAGCTTGCCTTTACTGAAAGTGGACACTTTGATACAATGTACTTTGGTACAGCAATTTGCTTACTGGATATGATGCCAGGGTAAGGTTGTCTCTGCAAAATATACACAGTTCTCTTGTTCGGGTGGGTATTTATCTAAAAAGAGGCTTTTAAAGTCGCAAATGGAACACTCCTTTATACCACCAATTGCCATATGGTACAAATGATCCGTAGCTACTATAGCTCGTGTCCAACATGAACAAACCCCAGAAAAATTTGAAGGCACTGGCAGAAATCTTGCAAGACTGAAGACTGACCCAGTGATTTCTGGGATGTCAGGGACCATCAGTTGACTTCTGAATCAAAGGAATCCCAGATCATTTTAAGTTCCACTGTTGCGATCAGGCTGCCTTGTTCTTGGGTCTGCATGCTGCTAAACATTCCAAGCCAGTGTTCATTCTGAAAAAGATACTTATGGGATATACATCATTTAAAGTGCATTTTATGATACCAAGTCTTTCATTTAGAAAAATTCCCATTGGATTGTTATTAAGTGGCTTTCTACTAGTGTCAATAAATCTTAAAATTGGAGGCTTGGTATTATAATCTTGGATGTTTTAATGGTCCAACTTATTTAGTTACTTGACCTTGGATCACTTTATTGCCCTTTGTTTGTGTTAATAGCTAACAACCAGTTTTCAGCAACCACAGCGATAATGTGTTGGCTCTTGACACACGTGGCACAAATCTGAAAAGCACTTTATTAGGATAACTTATCAAACATATTTTAACAAATAGATCAGTCCTATTCAACAAAACAAAAAGGAGGGCAGTTGATGGGGGAGAGTCTTCTGTTTTGTGTTAATTTCATTGGTTAAATAAAGAGACTGCCTTGGCCCTTTAATAGGACATAAAATTAGGTAGGCGGAGTAAACAGAAGAGAATGCTGGGAGAAAGAAGCTGAGTCAAGGAGTAGCCATGATTCTCCTACCAGACACAGATGCAGGTTAAGATCTTCCCTGATAAGACACTTCGTGGTGTTACAGGGATATTAGAAATGGGTTAGATCAATATGTAAGAGCTAGCCAATAAGAAGCTGGAACTATTGGGGCCAGGCAGTGTTTAAAAGAATACAGTTTCCGTGTAATTATTTCGGGGCATAAGCTAGCCATGTGGGCGGCTGGGTGCCGGGGACGTAGCCCCGCTGCTCCTATTACAATAGGCAGTTGCAAATTGGGGGTATTCAAATAAAAATTCATTTTCATTTAGCTCCCCCTGGCCCAACTACTGTGTATACCAACCGGGCTTGCCTCAACGTCACAAGGCTTTGCCCATTTTAGCAGCTCAACTCATAAGATTAAAGGTGTGCACCATCCTGGTAGTCTAAATGTAGCTTCTTACAAAAGGTTTGATGTCATACACTTATGACTTTGAGGTAACCATAACTATATAATAAGGCTCTAGAAAGAGGATATATGATGACCATGCTGAAAACTCTTAATATAAACAGTTGAGGTGGGAGCTGGCAAGATGCCTCAGTGGGTAATGTGGGCATGAGGCTATGAGTTTACATCACACATTAAAAAAAAGAGTGTTGCAAGTTTATATCCTGGGGGCTCACTGGCCAGCCGGTACAGTTGGAATGGTGAGTTCCAGACTCAGTGAGAAACCTTATATTACAATATCAGGTGTATAAGCAATTCAGGATGACGGTTGACATCGGCCTCCTCATGAACATACTAAGGCTTACATAGAAGTGTGTGTACACCACACACACACACACACACACACACACACACACACACACACCACAGAGGTACAAAGGAGAGAAATTCAATATGCATGCAGTTTGAAAAATGAGGCAATGTAATGACTACTGGCACCACTACTTGTATTTCTACAGGCATAGGAAAGCTAAAAGCTAAAATTGCCTCTCACACTCAGGAGCAATATAGTCTTATTTTTTTTCTTTTAAATGTGACCATCAATTGAATCACACAAATCTTTGAGTGTTTATTAAAAAGCTAATGAAATAGCTCAGATAAATTTTTAGTACAAGGACTAGAATTTTTTTTTAAAAGGCCTCAATATCTATTAACCCTTTTAATTTTATCATCACCATAGCCAGCATCACCATCTTCATTACTATGGTAATTTTGATCTTTTCTTTATCCCCATCACTCCCATCTTTATTATTACCATCCTCGAGATCATCATTACTGCTATCACTATTGTCATCACTATCACTACGACCGTCACTGTCTCTATCACCATTGTGACATCTCACCAGTCATCATCCTCTTCCTCATCCTCCTCATCACTGGCACCATCAGAACCATCTCTAATGTTATCATTGTCATCCCCAGACTCATGTTCATATCGCTGTCACTGTGATCACTAGCCCCTAGCCTCATCATCATTGCCACCATTATCATCACTACTCTCTCTCTCTCACCATCATTCCTATTGTCACAACCATTATGACCATTTCAACAGCATCATCATCAACATGAGTAGAATGTTAGTTTGGGTCCTCTGAGAAGAGGTTACCAAGGTGATATCAAATAAGCATTATTTTTTTTCATCATTTTAAAATTTATTTTATATACCATCCAGTTTTCCCTCCATTCTCTCCTCCTGCTGCCTCCCCAGGCCTCCACCCTACTCCCCCCTTCCACTCCTCCTCTGTCTCCACTTAGATGTCATAAGGCCTTCTATGGGAATCAGTAAATGATGACACATCAAACTGAGGCAGAATCAAGTTCCTCCCGGCTGCATCAAGACTGAGCAAGGCATCCCTCCATAGGGAACAGGTTCCAAAGAGCCTGGTCCTGGGCCCACTGCTATAGGCCCCACAATAAAACAAACTACATGATTTTTTACCCAGATGCAGAGGGCCTATCTTGGTCCTATGCTGGCTCCCTAGCTGTTCATCCTGAATCCATGAGCTCCCACAAGCCCAGGTCAGCTCTCTCTGTGGGTTTCCCATCAAAATCTCGACTGCCCCCTTGCTCATACAATCCCTCCACTCTCTCTTTTCGCTGGAATCCTGGACTCGACCCAGTGCTTGGCTGTGGATCTCTGCATCTGCTTCCATTAGGTACTAGATGAAGGCACTATGAAGACAACTTGGGCAGGTACCAATCTGATTACAGGGAAAGGCCTGTTCAGGCACCCTCTCCACTATTGCTAGAAGTCCTATCTGGGGTCATCCTTGTGGGTTCCTGGGAGCCTCCTTGGCACCAAGTTTCTCCTAACCCCACAATGACCCAGTCTGTCAAAATATCTCACCCCTCACTCTCCTGCTCCACCCCTCCCACAACTTGACATGCCTGATTCCCCCAGGTCATTTCTCCATCCCCAACTTACCTAGTACATCCCATCTATTTCCTCTTCCCAGGGAGATCCATACACTTCTCTTAGGGTCTTCCTTGTTAACTAGCTTCTCCGGGCCTCAGGATTGTAGCCTGGTTATTCTTTGCTAATATCTACTTATGAGAGAGAACATATTGTGCTTGTCTTCTGGGTCTGGGTTACCTCATTCAGGATGACTCTTTCTAGTTCCGTCCATTTATTTGCCTGCAAATTTCATTGGTTTTTTTTTTTTTGCTGAGTAATATTCCATTGCGTAGATATAACACATTTTCTTTATTCATTCTTTGGTTGAGGGGCATCTAGGTTATTTCTAGACTCTGGCTATTATGAATAATGATACCATGAACATAGTTGCGCAAATGTCCTTGGGGTATGATGGAGCATTCTTTAGGTAAATGCCCAAGAGTGGTATGCTGGGCCTTCAGGTAGATTGATTCCCAATTTCTGAGAAACCTCCATGACACTGATTTCCAAAGTGGCTGTAGAAGTCTGCAATAACACCAGCAGCAGAAATAATTTTATTGGAGAGCAGTGAAAGAAAATGAGAACGAGGCAAGGGAAACTGGCATGCATCCCTTACACATGGAGAGAGAGAGGAAGAACATGAGCTTGAGTGTCTCATTCAGACTACAGTGCTATTAAAAAGAAAATCCTCAGGGCTCTGGGGCTGCATTGTCATCTAAAGTCACCTGTTGGAAGAGTCTCCCAGTAACAACTCTGCCTTAGTTGGCCATCTGAAACCAGTATTGACTAAGACCAACCCGCAGATATGTGGACTCAGTGTAAATACTGTGATTTTTCATAGGCTCAACACTGGTTTTTTGGTTAGTGTTGAGCCCAGAGTTCTGTGAAGTGTGTGGAGAGAATTATGGAATTTCCAAAAAAAAAAAAAAACCCTCCCATGTTGACACTTTATTGATTTTTCTTTCTATATCTAACTAACATTACTTAAAATTTTGAGGAAGAGATCAAGATATTAAAAGCTATTTCCTCTGCTTGGGTGCCATGAACTGTTGTGGAATCTCTGATTCTCACTGGTACTTGTCCAGCTTCTGGCTTTGCTTGAATGTTCTCACATGGTTGTGCTATTGCTTCAAGCAGACCTTTCCATGAAAAGTTTTATTTCTCTGCTCTAACTTTAATTTCTATTTAGAAACCCGATTTGATTAGAATGTGAAAGTTTAAGTGTTTGTAACAGGATTCAATTAAAATAGGTCATTCTTGGGGCTCTGAAAATGGTAACTGGCCCTGGGCAAATTGGAGCGAAAGTTATAAAATCCAATTGGATGCATCACAACATTTAACATCTCTAAAGAAGACACTTTGCCTAATAGATTCAATTTGGAAATATTTAGTGTAGGTCATCAATTAAGTGCCTAAGAATGTGTGTGTGTGTTTGTTTCTCTGTTTAGTTGTAACGAGGATGGGGCACCTGGGCTTTGATTGACAAAATAAACAATTTGTGGTGGGACCTTGAAGAAAGTCAGCTTCTGTGACTTTATCGGTAGGTTAAAGAGGAGACTGTAATACTGGTGAATAATGTACTTAGCGATGTTTGCATAAAAGATGCTTTGTCACTGTAAAGTATTATTGAATATTTATGGTCTAGCAGACTGAGCCAAATGGCCAGAGGGAAAAAATAGTCAGATTTATGTAAACCTTGTTCAGTGTTCCTGGTTCTTCAGGATGGGTGCTCTCTCTATATGAGCAAATAAATAAATGGTATAAACATTATTTTAAATCCTGAAGGAACAGCAATATCATCTGGGGTGTTATCCAGTGCACCTGACCTCTGCCATTGAAATGAAATGTCCTCCTCTGGATAATGATTTCAAACTCATAAATATTTTTAAAGCCCGAGGCAGCGATGGTAAGTGATGTTTTTTTTAGAGTTTTGTGTCTACAAATAAACGTAAATGATATCTTTATCTAAAACCTACACGAAATGACTGTTTCTCATCCACAGGCTTGCTCTGAGCACTTTCGGGCTGAGACTGCAGGTGATATACATCTCCTGTCCTGGGTTAAAAAGGGGTTTTACTTACCCTCTGCATAGCAGTTTTTTACCACTTTATTGGGAGAAATTTGAACTTCAAAGAAATAATAATAAAATAGCTATAAAGGATGCCTCAGGACTTACTGGCTCTTCCTGAGACCTGCAATGCAGATGGTGTAGACACAAGTAGATGGCAGGAAATAAGAGGAGCAGGAGTGGTTCGTTTAGATTGGGTCACTGGTAATCCAAATGGCTTCAGCCGAAGAATTCATGAAACATGACAGTGGGTCAAAAGGAACTCACAGTGACCTTTAAGATCATCTGCACCTCTTCTAATTAAGCATTTGTAGTGTAACTTCCAACAGACACAGACCTGGAACCCCATCCGTACCAAGTGCAGATCTCTGTGTGGGATGGTTACTGCCGCTCGCCTAAGGCAATGGGCTGTGACTTGGTACTGCCTCAAGTTGGGCTATTAATTTCTATGATCGGTTGATTCTGAAACGTATTTTTTTTTCCTGTGAGACAAAAAGGATACAATTGCCTGCTATCATTAAATGTACCTTCATGTTTGACCAAGATGTAAATAGATTGTGAATTTAATGAGGGACTAGAGAACCTAACACACACACACACACACACACACACACACACACACACACCACACAAATAGAAAAAGCTTGCCATCATGATAATAGCATAACAATGGCTATAATAGCAGTTTTAAAATATAACTGTATGCTAGTCACTGTGTCAAATATTTCATACCTAGCCCTACAAAATCTTGCAAGGAAAATATAATTGCTCCTTGTATAGAAATGGACACATATTTAAAGAACTTAAATTTTATCCAGAAAGAATTTGTATGTAGGAGTTATAACTCTACAGTCCTAGTTAGACAAGTCAGGAGTTCTTGCCCTCTTTGACAGGCAGTTCAGAATTCCTTCCAGGATAAAATCTAGTGGAAACCATCTCTCTTTATGTAAGGCTCCTCAAATATTCACTCTCCCGTC
The DNA here is from genome assembly GCF_000317375.1 of Microtus ochrogaster. NCBI lineage: Eukaryota > Metazoa > Chordata > Mammalia > Rodentia > Cricetidae > Microtus > Microtus ochrogaster. The sequence goes on from NW_004949103.1 coordinate 15,116,241, forward strand.
TCCCTGCCAGCCTTTTCCATTTCTCTTGGAAAATGGGAGCTAGGATTTAAACCTAAGGTTCTGCCTCATATCTGGAGCATCACAGTAGTTCATAAATGATAAAAGAAAGAACCAGTTGCCCCTAAATACTATAATTTTTCACTAGAAAAAAACCAAAACCCAAGCCCTTCCCGCAACAAGAAACAATGCTATTAGCCTGTCTTATGACTGTCAAATTTACACCAGTAGTTCAAAGAGCATATACAAAAATAAAGTTATTTAAAATGAGGTGCTCATATTTTACTGAATAAAAGAATTAATACCCCACCTTATTCCTAGAACAGATTCGGGGTTAATATCTGGGCTTATTTGTATCATGCAATGGAAATCCATGCTCTGTGGCTGACTCAGTCAGTGTGCATAAATTTTGGAGTTGATTTGTTTTGGAATTGGCTCAGCAGGTTTCAAGGAGTTGAGGTTTCTAATAGTGTTTCCTATTGCATGTGACGCCAGGAAGAAGCTACAGATCACTAGCACTTTGTAGTTTCGAGTAGCAGAGGAGGAAAGAGTTAAAAGGTTTGAGTTTGATGAGGGCAGCAGAGGGGTGCATGTAGGGCACGTTTTGCATTTTAAACATTGATATTTGTTCCTTGTTGTGCAGATATATATATATTCCCTCCACCCCAATGTGTTTATGTATTTTTTTAAAGAAATAAAATAAAGGCCACTGAAGATATTTGTGGCCCTTTGGGAGAACTTTTACATTGGGTTTTATACTGGAGACATTTTATCTGTTTCAAAGTTCTGGAGCAGAGTATATGTCCTTCTCAAAGTGTGGAGAGGTCAGAGATGGAGAAGTACCAACCTTTGAGGAATCCAGACAAGTGTGAGCAGGATGCAATGGGCACATTTAACAGGTTTGGGTGGCCACCAAGGCATCTAGGAATGCTATCCATGACTCTTCTAGCTTAGTGAGAAGATACTTCCTAAAGGACTAGACAAATGCTCTCAGACCTGTCCTTAGGCAAGGCAGGCCTCAAGAAAGCATAGCTGCAGGGACGGGCACACAACTCTTCACAAACACCTATGACAATTATGTAGTCCCTCTTGTCAGGTTAGTATTGACTTCAGTCATACATCTAGTAGAATCAATTTGCCAATGAGGAAGAACAGGCATGATGGACACTTTAACTTTGAAGATGAGAAAACCGAGATAAAGGAGATTGAAATGAATTTTCTGGGATTATAGAGGTAGTAACCCACAGAAATATATAGAGAACACTAACTAAAAGAATAGGATACAGAGAGGGCTTTGCTCAGTCACACATGACTTAGATTTTTTTCTGCTAGCTCCATGACCATTTCTGAGTCCTTGAACTCAGGGAAACCCTTGGTTCCTCGTATTTAAAAAAAGGGATGGAATCATGATTAGTAATAAAAAATGCAAATTGCTTAGAAAAGTGCACGCCTTTTATGAGTATCAGTCAGTGATATATGCTACCATTATCCTGGTGTTTCCCCCACTCTACTCTTCCATCCTTATAAATGTGTCTGCCATTAACACCACAGCAGACAGAAGCTGAAGCCAGGACAGGGGAAAGCAGTGTCTTAATGGCTGAAGAAAGAGTGGTGGGTTCTTGCAAAGACATAGAGAAAAGTCTCTGACTACATAATATGACCCCACACATAAGTAACTGAATGCAGAGACTTAATTGAAACGTAAAAGAATAATCATGGGAGATTAGCATAAACAAAAGCAGTGCAGGCAAAGAGGGGCATATGTTACACAGGACTAAGAAAGATGGTGAAGGCGCCTCATCAGTCTGTGGAGTTCGACCTTCCAGCCCTCAGAAAACAAACAACGCAAGCACGGGGGTGGAGTCCCGAGGGTTAAGTCCAGAATCAGGTTTGAAACATTTCCTTTCACTACTTATCTTCTTACGAATCTATTACTCCTCTGAATTATTTAATTAGCTGTTGTGATTGTTAATCTTGATTGCAACCTGGGAGCTGTGGCTGTTTTCCCAGAGAGATTTAACAGAATGTGGGCAGCATTGTTTCATGGACTGGGTCCAGACTGAAGAAGAGAAGTGAATAAAGACTCGGGATTCACCACTTTGTGCTTCTCGACTTGGAGTACCGTGTGGCCAGCTGCCTGACACCTCTGCCACCCCTCCTCCTCGTAGTGATGGGCTACGCCTGTCAATTGTGAGCCCAAATCCTTTAAGTTAGTTTCGTCAGGAATTATGTCAGGACAGCTGGATAAGTAACAGGTTGCTGTAGTTAAACCACAATTGTGTTCGGTTCCTCCTGGCACTGTCATGGCAACAGGCATGACACAGGACACATTCAGAAATGGACCCCTGTTTTATTTCCAATGATTTTTCACACTGGCTCCTCCCTTCCCTTCAGGAGAAAATACAGATTGACATTGTTTCTTCTATAATTAAAATATCCAGACACCCTCTGCTCCTCCCTATTCCGGGCCCTGGAAGGGTCACAGATATGGATGGGGTCAGGCGTCTACTCTACCGCATAGTCTGCTGAGCCTTGATGAATGGGATCACTAACACAACAGGAGAGTACGGTGGGAAGGGAGACAGCTCAAATGTACTTTATCTGTCCATAGGAATCTAGTCACCTACAAAGGATAGTTACAAAACAGGTTTGACCTGATTACTGGTTTGCATAAACGCTACAATGTCTTTAAGTAGGTTATGTTTTGCATGTTCTATTGAGCTTCTTCTCTTGAGATAAAAATCATTGTAGATTCCAGCTTGGTACACAAATCCAATTTGAGGATTTTTATTAAAGACTGAGCATGAAGTCAGTCATAGTGATCCACACTAATTATGCAAGCATTCTAGGAGGCAAGGGAAGGGACATTGCCATGAATCTGAGGCCACCATGGGCTACACAGTGAATTTGAGGTGCTATTTGCATACATATCAAGATAGTATTTTTTAAAAAAACATTTAAAAAATGAGATAACAAAGAAACTCCAAAGGGGGAAGGGCAGATGAAAACACATGGAGAAATTCGCATGAACAGAAGGGAAGGCAAGAGCTGTAAGCAGCATACAAAAGTTAGGGAAGTGACACGGATAGATCCTACATGGTTGCAGAAGATGCCAACCCTCCCAACACATTTATCCCAGACTTCTGGTTGTGAGAACAGTGGGGATATAAATTTCAGTTGCTTTAAAATTGGTCATGATTTTGTTACATTGGATCAAAAAAATATATAAAATCCATTTGCCATCTTGAGACAGGTGCTATGATATCATGGTTCATTACCTGGGCCCATTCTCAGGTGTGAACTGAATACACAACCTCTCATGTCCTGTGTCCATAGGGGCCCCGACTCAGTGGCAGCTCTTTCTTACTTCCTCTTCCTGTCCTTATCTTTGCCTTTCCCCCTTTTTCTTATCCTGGTCTGCACTCACTTGTCAGAAGTCTGGGATCTCATCCATCAATTCTCTTAAACTGAGGGGAACAAGCGACCTGGCTCCAGGTGGTACATTTGAACTCTGGATTTACTTGATTGCTGCCATAGCAAAATTCCATAGATGGGGAGCCTTCAGCACAGCAGTTTGTTTCCTTGCTCATCTAGGGGCCAAAAGTCCAAGAAGAAGGTGTTGGCAGGTTTGCTTTTCCTGAGGCTTGCCACTTGCCTGGCAGATGGTCCCTTCCACACTGTCCTCACACAACCTTTTCCCATTCCAACGACCTTATTTTAACTAATTAACTCCTTCTGAGACTTAACATATAAGTACATTTTAAACTATGGAGGCTGAGGATTTCAGTACACAATTTGAAGGAATACTGTTTGTGTATATAAACGTTGCCTTCTGAGGTAGAGGGTTGGTAACTATCTTCCTGACTTCTTGTAGACACTGGGCTCATGCCATGCTGACATGACCACAGCAGAATTTCCTTCAAGAGACTCACCCCCTAAACATCATTAGAAATCTCTAGCCTTGATGTGCTTGTAATCAGTCCAGGAATTAGGAGCCCTCTTTTTGAGTGTTTGTAACTGGGTCTAGCATCATAAACACTGTTTTCATGTTGGTGCTGTTGACTTTGCATTTGGTCACCTGCTCCATGGTCATGGAATTACTTACATCCATATTTTCAACTAAATATTCAGTAGTTCTTAGTATCATCCCTCTTATTTTTTTTTTACTTATCTCAGTTCAACAAAAGCAATATTTATTCAAAAGTTTCTTGTATGTACTGTTAAGAACAATGAAGAGTTAAGAATAAGAAGGGAAGAAAGTACACTAAACTAAGTGATTTGTACTTTCTATAATTTGATAGTCTGTTAATTACTCACCTAATCTCTGATCTCAATAAATACCTATTTTAATTTCTTCAATTTTAGTGATAGTTTGTTATTTTTTTTAAGAGAGGACATTGTAACTAGACTTTCCTTATAGGTGTGTGTATATCTGTGTTTGTGCATGCCTGCACATGTGTGTGTATGGCTTGGGTACATAGGAGGGCAATGACAGATCTCAGTTGAATATTTGCCTTATTCAATATTTGCTTGCACAATACTCGAGAAGAGTTTGGGACATTGTATCTCATTAAGTAAGGCTACAGAATTGTCTTTTTTTTTAAAATAGGTAGTCACCCATTATTCAGAAGATACAAACTTAGGGACACAACTGAACTGTACCCCTCCACATCTGTACAGTTTTACAATGGCACAATGATGACTGAGCTTGAGTATTTTAGAAGCAAATTCATTTTCATGCACGGGCTACAGTCTGGTCTGGGAAAGACTGAAGAACTTCATTTCTTACCAAAAGCACCTTGAATTACCACTTGTCTAGGACAACTCCTAGTTACGAGGGTTCTTGAAATACTGGGTTGATTGCACAATTGTAGTATGGTGTCTTGGAGAGGTAGCTATAGCTATCTCTCAGCAACAGTGTGAGATACAGACAAATCCTATCTCTCTTTCAAAAGAGAGATTTCTAAAACTCTGTGCAATGAACTCTCCAAATGGAGAAAAGTCTATTTTACTATGTATCTTTATGTGTGTGTCTAGTATGTGTAAATTAGGTTATATGTATGTGGTATATACACATGTATGTATGCGAAATCATTTGCCTGTGTGTACATGATTGGTCAGTCAGTGGAGGATGTTGGGAGTCCTGCTCTGTCATGCTCCACCTTATTCCCTTGAGACGAGGTCTCTCTGTATACTGGACCATTTCCATCTAGGCTGGTTAGTGAACCCACTTTTTTACATGGATGTAGGGATTTGAGTTCAGGGCCCAATGCTGTGTCACAAGGGCTCTTACCTACTCTATCAACTCCCCAGACCTTGGCTATTTGCTTTTGAGACGAAGTCTTTCTATGTAGTTCTTGCTGAAACTTGTACTCAGCGGTATAGCCCAAGCTTTGCCACAAATCCCTGACATATTCCAAGTTCTGAGAGTGTGGGTATGATTCACCTTGCCTGGCCAGAAAGTAGGTTTTAAAGCGTATATCTCTCCAGAGTGGTTAGATTTCTATTTTTGTATTTTCTTAAGACAGTTTTAGCACACATTTCCCTTAAAAGCATTTGTCTTAATTTCCTATTTAATGTATGAATGGGCTAGAACTTTAAAGTGTTCTGTGTGGATATATTGAGGGAGGTGCTATGCAGGTTTATGACTATTTTTTGTTTGTCTTTCTTCTTTATTTCCTTTGTTCAGTTTTGCTTTCCTCTAGTTATCGTAACTCTTATTTGAAAATGTTTTTGTTGCATACCAGTTTGATTTTATGTGTGTAAATGGCACATGTATACCCCCCCATACTCATGAGTGTGTACACACATACACACATGCACAAATGCACTCAAGCATGGGCACACCGATATACAGTAGAGAACAACATAATCAAGTCTCTGCCAGTTTTTGTGAGACCCTCTTGTGTGGTAGTAGAATTTTCAAAATACCACTGTATTTTAAAACTCTATTGTTAAAGTCATAAAAATTCCTGCCTTCCATGTTGTTTTGATTTACTATAACTTATTCATATGAAACATCACTATATATCAAATGTAATGGCTTTTGCGTTTGTTGTTAGATATCATTAATGTTACTTAACCTACTTTAGTTTTGCTAGTATTTGTTACATTTTCTCTTAATGTTTACTTTTGTTAAAACTAGACTATTTATCAAAATTATAGATTTTTTTCATTACCATTGTTTCAACTTTTCCCTGACAATTTCCTCTCTTATGTTTTAAAATGTCATAGATTTTTTTCTTTCATTTATATTTTGCTTTAATCCTTTTCCGTCTAGAGAGGTGTTTCCCCATGGAGGCGCTGTTGGCACCATACCTGGCTATGCTCAGGTATATAGTACCTGCTTCATTTTGGCAGGCCTCTTTATTGTCTCTGCCACTAGATATCAGTGGCAGCCCAGTTGTTGGGGAACCCAGAAGCTCATATGTGCGTTTTGCTTTGCCTAACAGGGATTGCCTAACAGTAGTTTCATACCGTGCTGAACTACAAACAGTGCTCATCCTTTGGAACTTATTCTTTAATTTGTCTTCTTTAACCCTTTGCTTTTATCTTTGTAATGTCTGTACATAGTACTGCACAGTGCAGGGAGGACTGGATGCTTCTCAGCAAGAGAAGGAGCTTTGCACCACTTCTCTATAGTTTCTATTTGTGACCTAAGGTCTATGCATTTTCAATTTGTCAACATTTAGTAGTATTTACATCCCTGTTCCCAAATGGCATACGTTTATGAGTACTACTTAATTTTTTGTTGACTGTAAAACATTGACTTCTTATTATCCAAGGTGAGCTTTTGTTTTTTAGTTGGTTTGCAAACTGACTATATTATACTCATAAAGCCAACATCTCTATTCTTCTAATTTGGTCAAAGAACAAATTTTGTTTAGATTATTGCTTCATTTTTACATTGACTGTGCAAACTTAGTAACCAATGCTCCATGGTTACATTTCTTAGAACAGGTTTTGCTTTTTCTGAGAGTTGATAATTCTCTGATGTTACTGTTCATTTCCTTTTGTGGAATCCTTTCAGTGATTCATTTCCACACTACCTGACAGAAATGCTGATTGCATCTCAATTTTTTCAAACATACTCCATACTTTATCAATTCATTTTGTTTTTACTTTGCTCTTGGAAACATTCTTTCTAGAACCCTCCATCCTCTCATAATATGATAAAGAAGTGTGTACTGCGTGGTATCGTCATTGACCCTGTGACTCTGAACACAGAGTCCTTCTGGGTCAGCTTGGGTTGCCAGGTCCTGCTTTTAGATTAAGCAATGATTAATTACTACTGCCTTGGAGCTTCACACAAAATGTTTATGCCTAATGTACTTAGAGGATGCTGTTTTTAAAATTAAACATTATATCTTGCAATTCAATAACTTATACTGGCAATTAGTTGGTTTTTCTGGCATATTTCGTCTTTGAACTAAATCATAACTTGCCTACAAATATGAAGATAACTTCTGCACATTTTTTAAACATTAAAGCAGTACATATCGGCATTCTTTGTGTGAAGTTTGACACGTGGAGACCATTTTACTTAGCACATGCTATATCATATATAATGTTTACTACTGGAGAGACAGATGAATCAGGAAAATGTGGACCCTGCCTGGGTTAGATCTCAAAGTGCAGGAGGCAAAGATGTTAAAAAGTAAGTCTGGTCCTATGTGTTATATGTATCCTAGGTGTTTAGCAGGGCATAATTATGGGAAAAAAGGATTAATCCTGAAAAGAATGGTATAGTGAGGGCACTTTTGGATGTGGGAGGAAGGGGATATAGAGGATGCACTTGCACACATAGCCTTTGTTTTCTTTCTACTTGAGACTGTTTCCTTTGTGAATAGGACAGAGGCTTACACAGATCTTTTATTTCTCAGAGGATGTTGATGTAGCAATAATAACAGCACCCTGGTGCCATCTATAATCATATCTTACAAGTCAGGAAGCCTAAGACCTCACAAGAGCAACCATCCTAGCCACAACATGCATTCTTTTCTTTCCTTTTTTTTTTTTTTTGAGACAAGGTTTCTTTGTGTAACTTTGGAACCTATCCTGGAACTCGCTAGAACTCACAGGGACCACTAGCTGCGGCGAACTTCTCTACCAGTGAGAAAGAACAACCACCACACGAGGATTCTTCTCAGATCACGCTTTAATTGGAGTGCCCTTGGTTGAAGGAGCATGGATCGAGAGGGCGGCAGGGAACGAGGGGCAGGGGATGAGGGGGCAAGAAGCGAGAGGGGCTGGAAGCGAGAGGGCCCGAGAGCACTAAGGCAGCTGCTTATATAGGGAATTGGCACACGGGTCGCCCTGTGATTGGCTGCCACCAACAGCTGACACCAGACTGTGTCTGGATAGGCTGAAGGACCCTTATCCACCGCACATGCGGGAAGCAGGGGACACGCAGCTCTCAAAGGTTTAGCCAAATATGGAGTTGTTTATAACCAACAAGACAGGATGTCAGTGCCATCTTGTAATGGCGATCTTGTCCGGCTTGCTACAGTCCACTATGATATAAACAACACGTGACAGAAAGAAGCTAAATCCCCGAACTGAACCTACATTTGGATATGTAGTTATTGCTCATTGACTCGAGCCTTAGAATAGGATGAGGAGATCTAGCATCTTCAGGAGGTATTGAAATCCATCATGTTCACTGGTGCACTGACCATTTGAGATGACCTGGAAAGTCTGTGCAAAGTAGTCCCTGTGCTTCTGTAATACAGAGATGTTATGAGGCTTATAAACCAGAGAAAGCACAGAGGCTTGCTCATACCTAGCTGCAGAATATCTGCAATTTCTGTAATACTTTGCAGCCTTGGATGTCACTGATGTTAAATATCAAAATTTTAAATAAACTTTTATTTCATCTTATTCATTTATTTTTTGTATGCATGTGCTATTAGTTACTTTTCTTTATCTGCGCTAAGACACCATGACCAGAGTAGCTTATAGAAGAAAGAGATTTCTTGGGCTTGTGGTTTCAGAGAGTTAGAGTTCGTGGAGACAGACCAAAGGCAGCAGGCTTCAGCAGTAGAAAGCTGAGGGCTCACACCATGAAGTGCAAGCATGGCAGACAGAGAGCAAGCTTGAAATGGCAAGGGTCTTTAAACCCTCAAAGCTCATCTCCAGTGACATACTTCTTCCAAAGGTCATCTCTCCTAAATCTCCCAAACAGTCTCATCAAAATGGGAACCAAGTGTTCAAAAGCCTTGAACACTTGTGGGGTACATTCTCATTGTGTGTATAAGTTATGTATGTGTGTATATGTGTAGATAGGCGTTCTTTCTCTTCTATCATGTGGGTCTTGAAGGATCAAACACATCCCTTCAGGTTTGGCAGTACATGTATCTACCATTTCAGAGACCCAATATTGCCAATTTTTGTTGAAATTCCTTGTTATTCCTTTCTTTTTCTTTCTTTCTGTTTTGTTTGTTTGTTGTTTGTTTTTGTTTTGTTTTTTTTTTTCTCAAGACAGGGTTTCTCTGTGTAGCTTAGGAGCCTTTCCTGAAGCTAGCTCTTCTATCCCAGGCTGGCCTCAAACTCACATAGATCCGCCAGCCTTGGCTTCCTGAGTGCTAAGATTAAAGGTGTGCACCACCACTGCTCAGCTGAAATTCCTTGTATTTCTTAATAGGATGGAAAGTCAAAAGACAATTTTGTTTACTTCCAAATGAATAACGAATAAATAGCATTTCTCACTGAGACTATTACAGCATTGCTAGCTGATGCTTGGGCTTGTAAAAGCTCCTTTCCCTAGGCACTGTAAGAACTACATGGGAAACATGAATCGTTATTAGCTGTGGTGAGGACTGACACTCACCATTCAACAAAACAAGCCAGCATGTTTTCTCTTGTATCAGTCACATGACTCCCAGTGACAATGTCAACTCGTGAGCATGCAGTTTTGACTTTCACCTCATGTTTTCACAGAGGTTGACAACTCTGTCTTCATGAAGCCAATATTTGTATGATAGCAACAAAACTGTGAGTTTCTCAGAATAGCGTGGATACTTGTTGAATATATAATTGCTGCATGAAGCTAATTCACTAAGGAGGATTTTATATTTTTCCATACTCTCTTCAGCAATAAGTAATAAAGCCAGGAGTTTGCTTTGCTGGTATTGCTATAGACAGATTGACATATCACATTGTGATACTCATTGATATCTGCCGAGAAAGTCACTCAGTCTCTATGTGTCCTGGTTTTGTTATCTTTATTTTGAAGAATATTCATACTTCTAAGGATTATCATGAGGAATAAAAAATGTAATAAAAATAAGATATTGCTATAGGGTTGACCCGAAACTAATACTTAACAAAAGACATGTTATAAACAACAAAATGTATTATAAAGTTTGTGTTGCTAAATTCACAATAGTTGAAATAAAATTTATAATTTATGTATGTTAAATAAAAAGATAATTTAATTTTCACCATATTTTCACAACCCTGTCCATTACTGTCTCTTGTGAATTTTACATTTATTAACTGTTTGGTTTCTTTGTGGTTTTATCATAGGAAACTACAGCTAACAATCTGTTACTCATCACTAATCTTACACAGAGAAAATATGTCTTATATACACTTAAAATTTGCTTATCTTGTCTTACTTATGTAAGTGTATGAATATATATATAAGATAAAAATTCAAAAGACAATTTTGTTTTCTTCCAAATGAATAACGAATAAATAGCATTTCTCACTGAGAATATTATGTATGAATGTTAGTGAATATATACACTTACATTAGAAATCTTCTGTATTAGGTTTCCATACTACTAGACAGACCTTAATTTAAGCTGTGTCTCCCCATATTCCTTGTCCCACTGTCCTCTCAGTCACCCCATTCAATTTTCTTTCCTAGGTAGATCTATCCGTCCCCCCAGTCCTTTATTCTGTACCTAGCCTTCATTGTTCTACAGATTGTAGCTTGCATATCATTGATTTAACAGTTAATATCCACCATATGAGTGAATACACACCATATTTGTCTTTCTGGATCTGGATTTTACCTCATTCAGTACGATTGTTTTCTCTAGATCCATTATTTGCCTGTGAATTTCATGTTTAAATAGCTGAGTAGTATCCGACATCTAAATGGTATTTTCTTTATCCTGTCATCTGTTGAGGGACATCTCGGTTGTTTCCCAAATCTGGCAGTTGTGAATAGAGTAGCAATGGATGCACTTTTCCCTTATTCTACGTCTTAACCAGCCTGTGCAGCTGTCTGAGGCCTTGTACAGATGTTCATGGTCCATGCTGTCACCAAGAGCCATGTTTTTGTTTGTGGTCCTACTCCAGCCAGGGTCTGTGTTGGTATCTAAGGCCTGTGATACCACCAAAGGCCATGCAGATGTTTGTGGTCTGTGCTGACACCTGAAGCCATGTTGATGTCCTGGGGTCACACTGTCACTGGGTGCCATGCTGATCTTCGTGGTCTGTGCTGCCCCCTGAAGCCATGTTGATGTCTGTGGTCCATCTTTACTCTTTGCTTTGAACTGGTTCCATCTGTCTTTTATTTTCCTCCTACTTTTTTTTTTTACTTTTTTTAGGTTACATTTTATGATCTCATTTCATATTCTTTGCAGGTATATTAGCTATAATTCCTTATTTTATTACTTTACTGTTTCCTTTAGGGATTCTTACAGTATATATCTTTTGGACCTGTCACTATCAAATGATATTATACCACTTGATGTATAATCCAAACTTCTTAACTACAGCCGGTTCCTATTTCTCCTTTTCTGATTTTCACGCTAATGTTGAAATACCATTCACACCTGTATATGTTAGAACCCTTACAAAAACCTGAGTCATTATTCACCCAGTGCCTCTAAATCACTCTTCGCACTTTGTCTTCCTGTGAGATGAATACTGCATTTAAAATATATTTTCTCATTTAAGCCAAAAGCTATAGGTCCTTAAAACATGGTTAAGAGTATATGGTCCACGTGGGAGTGTTACAGGCATGGTTTCAGACCGGACACAATGCATTAGTGGAAACTGAGTTGTAGGGATAAGTCCCGCCCCTTATATATATATTTTACAATCTGTCTGCATTCGTTTATGCCGTTACATTTTGGCGTCCAACGTCGGGCTATTTTGCCCCCGACTCAAGCGGGTAGCCCGCTAGCTAACACAGCACCCTCCTGGGTGCTGTTTTTTAGTTTGTGACTCGGGCCCAAGTGCTGAGTCTGAGACACACTTGGCCACACAGGCCCATTCTGCCTGCCTTGGCTAAGTTTGCAGTGGAACCCCACTGCCTGAATTAGCAGAAGCTCAAGTATCTGCGGTTTTGTAACAAAAGCCACCACAGCGGCAGATTTGGTCTGATACAAAGTGACTTGGCTGGGCAGTGGTTGCACATGCCTTTGGTACCAGCACTTGGGAAGCAGAGGCAGGCGGATCTCTGTGAGTTTGAGGCTAGCCAGGCAGTGGTGGTGCACGCCTTTAATCCCAGCACTCGGGAGGCAGAGACAGG